>NW_026691160.1:300000-395667 GCF_020826845.1 Diceros bicornis minor
CTCTCCAATGTCCTCGTTTCACTGGGTAGGGCATTATAGAGATCAAATCCCAGAGACATGTTGGGCAAGATATGAGGGTTCCTGTTGATTTCCTCAATGGCAAAAACCAAGGACAGAACATACTGGTAGTTCTTGTACTGAAACCTGCATAGACGGATGAGGATCCTTAGGGAAAATACTCAAAATGATTTCCTTCAAATGCAATACAATGACTTTATTAAAATGAATTTGCTATTGACTCGAATGTCTGTGGCAACAGATGACACTCTTGAAGCCTTAGAATTTGTAACTAAAGAAAATAACATGACTCCAGCTGTGGAACGTCCTTACTGAATTCCACACTCATGAAAGAAACTGGGTAAATACACAGAAGAAAGTACAATGAATGGAAAAACAGATCACATTCAGAGTAGACTTGTAAATGGCTCTTTGGCTCAGGATCCAAAATGCTTGCTAATATGAGCACACCATTAAATCTTTCCTAGAAGAGCAACAATATTAGCATGAGATTGGAGAAAGCCCTGAGGAGGAAGAATAATTGTAACTGGAAGATACGTGACAAGCATAGACGCATGACATGTGCATGTTGAGAATGGTGCAACAGAAGGCTGTCAATCAAATTGCCTAAACCTCTGTCCCCTCAAACCTGTGCGTCTGCCACCATCAAAACCAGGAAACTAAGGTGAACTTCAGAGATCCAATGAAGGAGGAATCATCAACAGGCAGGAACAATTGAAAGAATCAAGAAGGACTGAAGGGACTAGAAACACTTAGGAATCTAAGAGAGAGAACATTGTCAAGTTTAAAAAGCTTCTCATCCATTTCTTATTTTAAAAATATAAAATTAAAATTAATCATTAACGTCTTTAACGGTACCTATTCCTGATAGCCCATATTGTCTTCATCTTTTCTACAGACATTCTAAACACAAATAACACCTAGGCCAAAGAAAATTCTCTGCATTTCTATTCCCTGGGATTTGTAATAGCATCAAGAATAAAATAGAGCAGTCACTTGTATTTATTTCAAGTGTTCTATTATTTGAGGATTGATTAGTACCCTAGTTCATGCTCACTGCTTGTTAATGCTCCCCATGTCCCTGTGAAGAATAGGTGTTCTTCACTTGTTGGGTATAGGGTTCAATGTGTATCCATTAAATCAAACTTGCTATTTGTTTTTCAAATACTCTATTATTAGATATATGTTATTCTTTGTCTCAGAGGAAAGTTGAAATTCTCCACTATATATATGATGATATATTACGTCTACCTCTCCTCCTCCTCTGCCTCCTTCTCCTGTACTTCCTCCTCCTCCTCCTCCTCCTCCAACTTTTTCTTCTTGTCTTAATCTTCTTCTCCTTCTCCTCCTCTTCCTTCTCCTCCTTCCTTTCCTAGTTGAGGCTATATTATCTTCACATGACATCATGTGTAGTATAACGACTATATCTTCATGATAAGTTGAATTTATATACCAGTGGGGATTAACCACTTAATTCCTAATGATGCTTTTTTCCTCATCTGTTTTATCTCATATTATTATAGCTACCCTGGGTTGATTTTTGATTGATATTTTCCTAGCTTATCTTTATATCTTCTATTCTGTTTTGAATTTCTAGTTTTCCATGTTTTTTAGTTTTCATAAGTCTTGTAAACAAGATACAGCTAAATTTATCATTGTCGCATCAAATTTAACAATCTGTATTTAACTGGAGAATTTATTCCATTTACATTTGTTGTGATTATTTATATCCTTCTTTTGCTCCCACTATCTATATGTTTTCCTTCTATTTTTTCCACAAGTTTTATTATGTTATTTCCCTTTAAAATTTATTGATTTATACTTGTTTTCCATATTTTATTGTATCTCCTCTATTTGGGTGACAGTTATATTCTTTACTTCTATTTTACCACCAGCCCACATTGCCTGAAGTGGATATAGCTTCTCATTTCCTGAGAAATTTATAGACCCTCTAACTTTCAGTTTTACTCTCATGACTCACTTGTTTTTGTTGTACAGTACTTTATTTCTCCTTTTTCTTTACTCTCTCTCATCATCTCCATATCTAATTTATCTTTCATGTTTTTTACTTCCTTGTCTTTCTATGCTGCATTCTATTTCCTTCAGAATTCAAATTTGGTTTTATATTCTCTCTTCTGTTGTAGAACCCATCTATGAAGTTTTAAAACTCAACAGTTATGTATTTTTCGTCTCTTAAAGTTCTATAATGCCCTTTGCCATATATGTCAGATCATTTCTAGAGTCTCCTGTTTGATTTTGTTATTCCATTTTTTGTTGTTCCATTTTTTATACACAGTTATTTTATATCTTGAAGTTGGTAAGTCTAATAGTGAAGGTTTTAGTGTTTAAATCTATTGTTTTATTTTTAATTTTCTTATGTCTTATGACTCTTGTCGACAATGGCATGTATTCCTTATTTGTTTGGAGAACTTTGATAATGAGCTCATTTTTGTCTGATTTTAATGTGTACAGAATGTAAGGCTTTAGTTTAAATTCTTTCCTCCAGAGAAGAATGTCACTGGTTTCTGCTCACAGTCATGTGAGATGACCCCAAGTTAAGTGCCTTTTTTGTGTGACTCACAACTAATCTGTGACTCCCAGATTCATTCCCTCAAGTCACTGGTGACTCAAAGACAAATCCTTTCATTAGAGGATCATACTGGCCTTTGACCACTGGGTGAATCCAAATTTGTCTAGTGCTTACAATTTCCTTCTTCTGTCCTTTGAGACTTGGCTTACATCATGTGAACTCAAGAATGCAATAACATTATATTTTATGGAAGATAGTGTCATGTGGAGGGAAACCCCTTTGAGGTATCTAGTCCTCCATACTCCTAGTATTTCATTCTTTTGGATACTTCTTTGCATTTCTTTCTTTTAATAAAAATTCTTTCTTTAACTTGAAAAGAAAATAAATTTTAAAATCAAACGTGTGAGCTTGGGGGTATAGAAATAATTTACATGCTATTCAACAAAATAAGTTTAAGATATAGAAAATTTTACAGAAATGTATGTATGGATTAGGTACATTTAACTGAAACTAAGAACCTCTATTTAGAACATATTTAATCAAATTTTAGGAGAAGAATCATTGAGATGCACACTCCAGGAACATTCTGTTTCTGTGAGGTGCACACATACTACACATATACCTGATCGTCATGTGAGAAGCCATGATATGGCCAACTTCAGTTCAACTTAGTTCAGGTGTGATATAATCAATTAAACTTGAAGAAGGGAGAGTGTCCAGAATGTCCAGAAGCCCCATGTGTTTCCAATGTTAGAGCATTAAATACTGAGAACAAGGAAGAATGGTGCAGGTGTTGTATCAGTAAATTGCAATGTCTAAAGAGCAGAGAACAGCATCCACATTAAACTTATTGCAGATGGTGTCACATTTCTGAAAACAAAGCACCCCTTTCAGAGGAAAAATGAAGAACGTTTTTGTGTCAGTTGGGGCCTCCAAATGCTGAGGTAGAGTTAGGAGTACAAGAAGATTATTGTGGCATAACACCTGTGAGGAATCAAAGGATTGGGTAGGGACAGCCCACAGACTCAGATACGGATTTTGCTGCCTCTGAAATGAAAAAAAAAATAAGGAATGTTAGGCAGAGGAGCTTTGAATCACAATGCGGAGACGCTAGTCTCCACCGGAGACCTACTGAATCAGAATGTTTGGGGTGGGGTACAGCAAATCTTCTGTGTTTTAACAAGCCTTCCAGATAATTCAGATCCATAATCAAGTTTGAGGTTGACGGGTTTCAAAAAAAAGCACCGTACCAAAGAAGTGAACACTGAAAAATTAAAACAATTGTCTCGGTACTTTGTGTTAATGTGATTTTTAAAAAATGCAAAACACAAACTACTTTAAAGAATGTGCATAAAATTTAAAACCATCTTGAACCAAGAGCTTAATCTATACCTAGAGACAGTGGATTTGGAGAAAAAGAAAAGAAGTAAAATACTAATTAATTTTTCATCTAACATTGAGGTGGCAGTGAGGCAAGACTTCAGATTCTGGGTTCTTCTTATTTCTCAAATTAAAAATATTGTGAAATAGGGGCCACCCTGGTGGCATAGTGGTTAAGTTTGCACGCTCTGCTTTGGTGGTCTAGGGTTCGTGGCTTCGGATCCTGGGTGCGATCCTCTGCACCGCTCATCAACCATGCTGTGGTGGTGTCCCATATAAAGTAGAGGAAGATGGTCATGGATGTTAGCCCAGGGCCAATTTTCCTCAGCAGAAAAAAAAAATTCTAAAATAGAATGTGAAAAAGATGTATATATCCAACATGGTGGAGAAAAGGTTAATAAGGAAAATTACTTTAAATGGAGCAAAACAAGGAAAAATAAAAAAAGCAAAGTACAAAATTTAAAAATAGAACCACAGAGATAATGCTACATATAGCAGTTATACTATACTGAAGTTACTTAAATCACTTTTTCAATATTGAATGTTACTCTACATTCCACGAAGACAAAGGAAACTAACACTGAACATAGATGCTGAAAGAAAGGAGATTGTCAGTGATATTCCATACACGTGCTCACAAAAGTAAAGCCACAACTAATATGAAACTTTTATATATGAATGTGTATAATGGTACACATATCTGAAGGCAAAATATTTAGGGACTAAAAGGTGGTTAGCAGTCAAAATGTATATGTTCAATTATAGTATCATATATTTTAAAAAGGATTTTAAAAATATGAAGTAAAGTGAACCTAACTGCAACCAAAGTAAGAGTATTCAATTAACTTCTCAGTATTTGTCCAAAAAAAGTCAATATAGGAATCATATATATTGTTAATCTTGATTTATCATTAAATATGTTTGGAGCATACACACACACGTGTCTGCATATAAATATCAAACATCCTACTCCAAAGCAAAGAAAGCATATTATTATAAAATTAGGTCCTATCCTTGTCCAGCAAGCAATTTCGACATAGCAATCAATTCCTGAAGCCGCCAGAAGAGAGATACATGGCCAATCACAGAAATTCGGACTCAGTCGCGCATCAGAGGAACGGGCAGATTTGAAATCCAGTTCCTTAACCAACTTGAACGCAAAAATGCTCATTAACTGCCAACATATCTTAAACAAATCAGACAATTTATAAGCCAATAAGCACTCTCATGCATAACTGTTTGGTCAAACAGGAAATCAAACCAATGATTAGAAAGGAGTGGTGATGTTTTGTAATTGGTATTTGAGTGGTGAACACGATGTAATCTATGCAGAAATAGAAGCATAATGATATACACCTAAAATTTATACAAGGTTATAAACCAATGTTACTGCAATACACAAAAATTAAAAATAAATAAATAAATAAATGAAGGAGTAGCAAGGAGCCCAGGAGACAGAGGAGAGAGAAAGGAAGAAGAGAAGAAAACTGTCTGTTCTGAGAGAAAAAATCTGGGCAAGAGAGGGGGAGAGGGGAATTCCCTCATCCAAACCTGTATGGGGAGAGAGAGGGGGAGGAAGGGGGAGAGAGAATCCCCCACTTACCGTTCCCTGTAGGTTCATAGGCTGGTCAAATCCTTAAAAAGACAGGTTGTCTGGAGAATATCAGACCCAGCTGAAGAACATGAGTCCATGGAAGAAACCAGGGAAACTGAATCTCTCGCCACAATGGCAGAGAATCTCATCTTGCATCCTCTCCTGCACTAATGACAAAGGTGGATGTCGTGGCTGGGCCTGTGGGATGGGAGAAGGGATGAAGAGGATTGTCATGCAGAGACACATGTAAAGGTTGGTCCGACCAGTTAGCAGTAGCCAGCGGTGGAGGAAGCTACTCAGAGGTCAGGGTTCTGTCGCTCTCTCCCTCTCCCTCGGGGACCTGAGGAGAGTAAGGTGGCGCACCCTGCCCAACTCGCCTACCTCTCCCATGTGCCCTTCTTTTTCTGTCCTTTCCGGGAGCCCTGCAGGCTTGGATTCAAACCCCCACAGCCCCTCACAGGCCTAGGGCGCATGCGCGAACGCCAGGGCCTAGGGTTGGCCTCGGGGGTCCTCAGTGAAGGCACCGCCCTCCCGCCAGCCTCTGACCGGCTGGCGCCACCCAGCTGCAGCTGTTCCATCGCCGCCCTTCTGGCCTTGGCTTCAGCTGTTGTCTCCCTCCCCTCCCCCACTCCCACTCAGCTTGAAGCCCACTTCTCTAACTTGGAAGCATTGATCTGGCCCTGATGGCCACAGGCGTACCGGGCTTGAAGCTCAAGGCTCTGCCCGGGCCAGCTGCTTCGTCCAGGGGCTCATTTCTTCCTGGAAAGACAAAGCCACGGCCTCACCCCATGCCTGCACTTTGCATCTGCAGCCAGGCCAGGTGTAGGAAAGGCTCTGTAGAGTCAGAAGCGCTGAGACAGGCAGATGGCACTGCAAGGCTAGGTAGCCAGGGCGGAGCTGGGCAAGCCCTTCGGATGACAGGTCCCAGCCTCCTCCCTGGAGTCGGGAAGTCCTGGCCTTCCTAGTGCCCAGGCCATGGTTCCAGGGAGAAATATGCCATGGAGTGCATGCGTGAGGCACTCAGCGTGAGGTCGCAGGTGTCAGGCCCAGGGCCACTGCAAGCAGGGCTCAGCTTGCCTGCTTTCTCCAAAGGAGGCTGGCCAACCAGCCGAAACTGGCACCTGGGCCAGGCCCCTTCCAAGTGGACGAGTTCTGGAGGACATAGCCCTGGGGATGGCTGCCAAGTCTCCTGGGGTGTGTGCTGTCCTCCAGTCAGAGGAGGAAGCAGCCTTTCAAGCAGTGTGCCAGACCTGAGATCTGGAGTCCTCCCACATCCGGGTCTCTGTCCTGCCCAGGCTTCCCAAGGGAGGACGATGGTCGTGGCAGTGGCGAGTGGGGTGGGGCTGGCGCCGAGCCTGCCCTTGGATGCCCCGGGAGAGGGCACCGGGTCATGGGCTGCCCCTGGCCAGGTCTGAGGGACCGACCCAGCTCGGGGCTGTCAGGGCCAGAGAGAGACTCCCTCTCTGCCCTTTCCCTTCAGGTTCTGTTGGCTTGCCAAATCCTTAACAAGACAGGTTGGCTGGAGAAAATCAGACCCAGCTGAAGAACATGTGTCCATGGGAGAAACCTGGGAAAATGAGTCTCTCCACCCAGGGCAGAGATTCTCATCTTGCATCCTCTCCTGAGCTAATGACAAAGGTGGAAGTCTTGGGTGGGCCTGGGGGATGGGAGAGGGGAAGAAGGCCATTGGCATGCAGAGGGACACGTAAAGGCTTGCCGGAACCGTTTCCCATACACTGGGGTCAGTTCCGGAAGTGAGGGCACGGAGCTGACAAGGAACCGACCTCTCTGTGGTGGGGCTGGCCCCAGGGTGTCCTTGAGGTTGGGTGGTGGAAGTGGGATGGCGTGTGAGTTGACACCAGCCAACAGTGGAGACAGCGACTCAGACGTCACGGGTCTCTCTCTGTCTCTCTCTGTCTCTCTCTCTCTCTGTCTCTCTCTCTCTCTCTCCCTCAAGGACCTGAGGAGAGTAAGGTGCTGCGCCCTGCCCACCTCGCCTACCTCTTCCATGGGACCTTTCTCTGGCTGCTCCAGGAGCCCTGCGGGCTTGGGTTCAACCCCCCACTCTCCCGCACAGGCCAAGGGCGCATTCGCAACCACTGGGGCCTAGGTCTGGCCTCGGGTGTCCTCAGTGAAGGCCCCGCCCTCCCACAAGGCTCTGACTTGCTGGCGCCACCCAGCTGCATCTGTTGCATCGTCCCCCTTCTGCACTTGGCTTCAGCTGTTGTCTGCCTCTTATCCCCCACTCCCACTCAGCTTGCAGGCCGCTTCCCTTCCTTGGAACCATTATTCTTGTCCTGATGGCCACCGGCTTACTGGGTTTCAAGGTCAAGACTATCCCTGTGCCAGCTGCTTCATCCCGGGGCTCATTTCTTCCTGAAAAGACAAAGCCATGTCCTCACCCCATCCCTTCACTTTGCGACTGCTGCCAGTCCAGGTGTAGGAAACGCTTTGTGGAGTCTGAAGAGCTGTAACCGGCGTATGGCACCCCAGGGTTAGGGATCCTGGGCCAAACTGGGAAAGTCCTTCCCGCAACATATCCCTGCCTCATCTCTGAAGTCAGTAAGGCCTAGCCTTCCTAATGCCCAGGCCACGGTCTGGCGAGAAATCCGCCATGGAAGACAGGCGTGAAGCCCTCTGCTTGAGGGCACATGTGCCACGCCAGGGCGGCCGGAAGGCTGCCACAGATCGCCTGCTTTTTTCAAAGGAGGCTGGCCTATTCGCTCATCCTCCTGCTCCAGGCCCATTTCGTTCTGGACCAGTTCCGAAGGAACGAGCCTTGGTGCCTGCCGCCAAGTTTTTTTGGGTGTGTTCTTGCCCCTGTCAGAGGAGGAAGCCAGTTGGCAACTGCTCTGCCACACCTCGGGTGTTTTAGCCTCCCTCAGCCGGGTCCCTGCCATGCCCATGCCTGCCTCCATGGAGGGACTACTAAGGTCTTGGCAGTTGCCAGTGGAGATAGTCGTTAGACACTTAATTTTGGGTTGTAGTAAAAGAGCATAACATAAGAGCATTGAGCTTGATCTCTGCCATTTATGAGCTGTGTAAATTGGATGAGTTTTCTAGCCACTGTACCCAGTCTCTTCATCTATATAATTGTGAAAAGACCAACATCTACTACTTCGGGATATTTTGAGGATTATGTGTGTTAATATATGTTCAAGCACAGAATTAACATTCAGAGTGTAGTGCCTGGCTCAGTAGAAGTGTTTGCTGCTGTTATTATAATTATCATTATTTCATGTTCTTCACTTCCTCGTGAGTTCCCTGTAAAACCAACCATGGTCCATGGTGTCAAAAGTTTTATTCCAGGTTCCTGCTTAATGGCCTGCAGAGGGAGCCTTGGGCTCATAACCTCCTATTTTTATCCCAGTCCCTAGAGGGATGCATTTACCTCTTTCTTCTTTGCACTGAGGCACTGAATGGGGTCCAACACTCAACTCTGCATGTCCTCCTTTTAATATCCCATGCTATTGAAACACTGTTTAGTGTTTACTTGGTGGAATATACTCCCTGACATGAACAACGCACAGGAGATAGGATTTAGGAAACATTGTTATACTGATAGGTAATAAGCAGGTGTACAGATAGTAGAATTATCAATTTCATAGAGAATTCCTTTAACAGTTGTTCATATCTTGTGTTTTACATCATTTATTAGGGTAATATTTTCATCTTTACTTTTCCTTGTGTCTCTATCTTTCTCAATTTTTCCAAGAGATATATTTATATTATCTTCTAAAATTTTAGGGAAAGTTTAGAAAGTTATGATACATTTGAAGTTATTGATTTTGTATATTGGAGGACAACTAGATTGCAAATGAATTCGTGATAATTAGAGTTTTATTTTGGTAAAAGATGGTAGTTGGAATTGACGCCAGGATGTTTGTAACCTAGTTTTTATATCATTATTTGATGTAGTATCTAAAATGCCAGAACTGGTAATTTTAAATATAATAACTTGTCTCATTTTAAAATATGTGTTCTTGGAGAGAGTGACTGAGGTAAGTAGACAATAATTTACTGTAGTGACTTGTTTTTCTCCAATTAATCTGTTATAAACCCAGCAGCCATATAGCATTCTTTTGTCCAAATGACCTGATGGCACTTTCTTGACTTTTCTTGCTGTGACTCTAGCAATCTAGGGTCACACCACCCTCTCGCTCCTAGTCATGCGTTCAGTTGTAAGAGTAACATTGTCAGTAATATGGTGACAAATTTGCACACAGTCTACTATTTACTAAAATATATATATCAATTGCAAACTTTGGTAACGTAATTTTAAGGAATGAACAATTTGCAGTGCACTTAGCTGATTGCTACACATTATTGTGTACTGACATCATGGTTAAAACCATTATTTGCAACATGTGGCCCCATTCAATTATATTTTAAAGGAAAGGGTTCAATGACTTTTTTCTTTTTGAAGAAAGACTGGCATTTCCATCTTAGAAAATTGAGAACTTCTTTTTAGCCCTTTTTCTTGTCTTCAGCTCTTCTTTATCTTGGTTACTAATGCACATGTCCAGTTACTTCAGAATCATGGTGCTATCGCCTCTGCCTTTTTCATGGCTCTCACATTAATTTTTCCATAATCCATTCTGTGAAAAGGGTTTATCTCCACCTTCATATATTGAGGAAGGAACCAACCCTCCTTTATGTGAACTTGGAAAGAAAGGCCAAGGTGATGCCTCGGTGCCCCTCCCCAGCAGTGAGCTGCAGATGGGCTGCAGATTCCTGTGAATCTTTTGCTCACCTCCTGGTTCCCTACATACTTGGCATTGTCTGCACAGAGAAGTCTATAGAAGCTGGATGAAGGATAAGACTGGCTAGAAAGGACATCAGCAAGCAGTGTACTACAAAAGTTGTTGGCAGAAACATTAATAAGGAAAAAACCTTTCCATTTATCTTGTTTTCTCTTTATCTTCTCTCTCTTCATTTTCCTTTACTTATATGGTATAATCCCTATCCACCCCCCATAGTGTTTTTTTTTTCCTCAAAGCCCCAGTACATTGCTATATATCTTAGTTGTAGGTCAACCTATGGTGGTTCTTTTTCCTGGAGTCCCATGGCATTTTATTCATATCTCTTTCAATCAAATTATTTCTATAGAGTAATTTATCTGTTTATACATATCTGTCTTCCTTGCAGACCCCCAATATTTCAAGACCTTTGGGCACATAATATATACTTAAGTATTTGAGTGAATCAATGAAGATCTCTTGTTGAATAAAATCTAAATAAATACAATACCTACTCAGCACATGAATTCAAGCATTTGAGAGAGAGTTTTGTGTCTGCTGAAGCAGGCTGTGGACCAATTTAGGGGTTCAGTGCCAAGGTTACTCAATAGTTTGAGACAAAATGAAAGAGATAATTAACTTTATTTTTAAAATTCATGGAGAACTGGAGCAGGATATCTAGGTATGAATCAGCACTTGATCATTCTTGTTGCATCTTTCGAAAATCCAGTTCTTTATTTTTCTATGAAAATGTGACAGGCCAAGAGGGTGAACAGAGGACTGGTTTTTAGAAAGGCAATTTTGTCACAGAAAATCCTGGAGGAAAATATATGGAAGGAGAGCTGGTAGAAACATGGCAGAAACTTTTTGCGTAGAA
Source organism: Diceros bicornis minor (assembly GCF_020826845.1). Lineage (NCBI taxonomy): Eukaryota > Metazoa > Chordata > Mammalia > Perissodactyla > Rhinocerotidae > Diceros > Diceros bicornis. Next base: position 311,139 of record NW_026691160.1, read on the forward strand.
ACCCTAAAACTTGAGTTTACATGCTGGCTGAAAGATATGTAACCCAACATTTCTCCAATATAGATTAGAGCAGATTTTAAATATCTAGGTATACAAAAGGAATACAAAGGGAACATAGATCAAACTGAAAGGAGTTTAGGATAGAACAAAGAAATGAAGCTAAAGTAAACCAGCACACTAAAATGTGTTTCAGAAGGACCTGCAGATTTTAAAGGTAGTTGGAAATTTATCACTCAGGTTTAAAGTAGAAAGGGAAAGGGGAACAATTCTCTATCATTTCATGTCCATGAGATTAAAGTTACAGTCTGTCAGAGAAGCAAAACTTGTATGGACTCTAATGTCCAAAAAAGTGTTTTGAATCGTGCCTAATGAAAGAGAGTCTGTGTCATGTAATGCAAATACAGTATCATCAACTCATTTCCAAGTTTATTACAAACACTTTAGCACTAGTTTAATTGAGGTAATGCAGAATTCTATTAGGGGCCAAGGAAGAGGCTGATAGTATTCTCTCTTTCAGCTTCTCACTTGACCAAGGGAGAAAATGTTCTTGAACAGATTGACCACTTCTCCTAAAGACAGTGCTCATTTTCAATTTTTCTTTTTATAAACTCATCCTGCATTTCCCCTTACATATGCAAGCTAAAGCGTGTGTGTAGACATCCTTCATTGGCAATGAGGAGCAGATCCATACTATTAAATAATCAAATAAGCAGAACATACGGTTGGTGCCTTTTAGGAAAATTACAGGCTTAAGCCCACCTTCATTGGTGGGAGGACATGGCATACCCAAATTAAAATATCTCCCATTTATTATGCAGCTAATCATGTCATGCTATTTAAATGAAACTTAATGAATACTTCTTCTATAAAATTGATTATATTTTAGTCAAACTGATGTATAATTTCATATAAGTGCATTTTTACTTAAAATGTAAAACTCTTTAGAGTCTGCTTCATTCAGTTTTAGAGGCATATTTTGTATATTTTGGTGTGATTTTATTTATTATCCTTCATAGCAGAGAGGCACATCCTACTCTTTTTCTTGCTGTCCTCTCTCTACAAGTTAAAACTCATCCAAGTTTATTTTGCTTTATAAGGCATAGGCTTACTTTGTGATGAAAAAGAGATCATTTCTGAAACATGTTCGGAACTGTAGGGAGCCCAGAATTTTAGACTATGCTCAGAAATTTATGAGATAACTTCAAAAAAGATGGAACATTTAACGTTTGCCAGGAAAGTTTTCTGCTACTTTGCTTAACAGTAGGGTTTTTTTTTTTTTTTTTGGTTTCTTAATTCTTTGAAAGGATGAGTGAAGGAGTTGGCAGGTTTAAATTTACCCTTGATAGAGCTCCCTCTGGGTTACTCTTTCAAAACAACCATCCCAGTTGATGAATATTTAATGGGGACTCTGTCAGTCCCAGAGCTGAGAGAGGCAGTTCTCAAAGCTCCAGCAGGTCCTTGGAGAGGAGAGCGTTGGTAACCAGTGCCGTCCGAGTTTAGATGAGGCATTGTCTTTCTCAGGATGCTAGAACTGAGTGGAGTTCTCAGATGCAGCCCAGTGACTCTAGACCTGAGCCCTGCTCAGAAGCCAGTTGACTTGTCATTCGCTCTGAGCCTGGTGCCTTCCCTCTGCTCATGTCCCTTTCTGCCATTTCTCATGCTTCTCCTGACTCTCTCTCTTTCCTACACATTCTTTCTTCTTTTTTCTCTTTTTCTTAGTTTTACTCTCTATTATAGTCCTTCTCCTTATTTTTTAATTCAAAAGTAATTAAAGGCATGAGTGTTAGTCACTGTACATATTAAATATATTGAAAAGTATTCATGTTCTCATAACACAGAATTATAACTGGAAGATAAACTAGATGTTTTTGGTACTTATGGTTAAAGATATATTTTATTTAGTTTTGTTTTCCAATTGAGGAAATGAGAAAATTTATTTTTTAATATATTGACTATCTTCTTCCTTTCCAACTTAGAATCTCAATCTGCTATTTTGGAAACTCTGAAAAATATGTTCAGATGCTGTTCAACAGGTAAGAAAATCTTGTTAGGATGTCAAATCCTTTTCTCTCTTATTTATCATAAAATTGTGACAGACTCTCATTTACCTTCCTATCTGCCCATCTGACTAGGCCACCTTGTTTCTCTAAGCCTGCAGGGGAAACCAGTCAGGTGGAAGGGGATGTTTTCTTCCACTTACACTTTGCAGAGAAAATCAGCCTTGAAGTGGAACTGAGGACGTGCTTTTCAGAAGCTGCATCATTCTCTACCCAGCCAGAGCATTGTGCCTGACAAGAGCTGGGTCCAGCAGAAAACTGGACACTCTAGGAGATGTCATGTGGAGATGTGCCTGGCTGGACTAATAGTCACATGGACATGAGTTTTAAAAAAATCTCTCAGAGCTTTTCCAAAATCCAATAATATTCTTAAGTTGCTGTAGTAGATGAAACATTAGTTAGTGTCTTTTTAATTTCAACAGAAGCTTTTTCTTTTTGTTACTAAAGAAGCCAAATTTCATGTCTTTTTTCTTGTCACCAAAGTGGACTTACTATTAAAAACAAGAAACCTTCAAGAAAGGAAACACTCATATGGAATAGAAATTGTGGGTAGCAATTGCTACTTTTTTATATAAAATCATCTGTTCTGTTTATTTACACTTTCTCCCAACTGTGCTTTTGAAAATACATTAGTATTAGACATTACCAGTAAGAAGAGGATGTGCTCCCTTGAGTGTGGTCCAGTAGAAGTCAGGTGACTCAGACCTGAGTTCTAGGCCCAGGTCTGTTTCTGGTTAGTGTGTGACAACGTACTTAGGCTCTCTGGAATGTAGTATTCATTTCTGTAAAATTAAAGAATTTGATGATTTTTGAGAACTTTCCCAAATATTAAATGACTTCTCTTTTAAAAAGCAGAAAGATCCTTCTCAAACTTACAAATTATCAAAAATTTTTTGTGACCTTTCACTTACCAAGAACAATTGATGTCCCTTCAATTGTATTGATTGAAAATAAAGATCATAAAAGTATATATTTGGTAATCTAATAAATGAATTAGCATAAAAATGAGCCAGGAATAATTCCTGATCAATCAAGATAGTACATTATGAAAGTATTAGTTTGTTACAGTATACAAAATTATGACTGTAAAATAGTATCTTTTTGCTGTCTGTAAGTTTATATTGTTACTCATATATCACCATTAACCCTATTATGTTTTACAAGTAATAAAATGTCTTGAAAGGAAAAAACAATAAAGCAACAGCCCTGCATTACACATGAAAGTTGTGCTCCCCCTGGAAGGAAAATGAGGATACAACATTGGTCGAGTACTTCATTTTGTAATCCACTGGTGCCTTTCAAAAATATAGCTATTATTGTAAGAGTAAAGATATTCTTAAGAATAGTGCCACAAAACTGTTTTTCCAGCTTCTTTTTGTCAGAGCTGAGACCTACATCAGTCTGGGGCACTTGAAGAGGCATGGGGGACTCAGCTGAGGGTGGTTTAATTACTGTGAGATAATTAGCCAATAACAAATAAGACAGAGAAAGATTAAAAAGAGGTGAAGGGAAATAAAGTTGGAAATAATTAAGAAAAATGGTGCCTTCAAAATATCCTCTTATTATTTTTATAGCTTTTTATTTATTTTACTTTTTTTTTTGAGGCATGACTAGGATAGTATGTTAGATTTTTCTAAACCCTTATCTCCAGGGCATATATTACTGAGTTCTTCGTTATAAATGATAATGCCAAAGAAAACCTGGACAAAAGTATTCTGTACTATCCACAAGGACAAAACATGTACAACATTGCTCTATATATTAAGAGTCGAGCTGTAATAGTCAAGATATATATTCATGTGTGTAAAATTATAATGATTTTCTAATTTTCTCGGGCTGTGAACCGTGGTAAAATATACAGGAATAAGCAGGAAACCTGAAAAACCAGGTGATTTAAAACACCTAATATTACAGCTGGACCATCCAAGGGTGAAATCAATTTAAATTTCACACCTTCTCCTTTCCTCGTAGCCAGTGATTTGTCTGGAAGACAGAAAACACATAAAATTAATTGAGAGTTAACAGTATTTGGAGGCAGTTGAGGTTAAGCACTCAACAATGATGTCCTTTACTTCAGGAGCCATGGACTTTTTGTCATACGTTTACTTTATACACGGGTTCTCTTCTTAGATTATTTCTGTATGTTTCTTAGAAGAGAGACAGGGCAGGAGAATTAACTATCAATCTACTGTGCGCCAGTTCCTTTACTATATTCCCTTATGCAATTCTTACAGTAAACCTTTAAAGTAACTGTTATAATTCATAGTTGATAAAGAAAACCATGTTTACAAAATTGATCAAGGGTAAGAGGGAAGATCTGAACATAAGTCTGTTGGGCTTATGCCTCATATTCTCTCCACTGTGATAAAAATGGTGCTTCAACATGGGTACTCACCATCTGGCTATTTAATACCGGATCCTGCAAACAACATTGGATGAGATGAGATGAGAAGTTATTTCCAAAGATATTCTATTATATTTAAACTGTACTATTTATGAGTCAGATGTCAAGACATGCTTTAGAGGCATAGAGAGCAACTGATTAGTTCACCTACACATTATTAGTGTTTACTATAACTTTCGTGTGCCACATCGTGTCAACTTTGTGTCAACTTTACCAACTTTAGTGCTTCACTGTTCTTTTTGAAAAAACTCAGAATGTCACTTTTCGTGTCAAACACCTTGCTGTTTTCTTCTTATTCACTAGATGACAGTTCTGTAACTCTGTAAATTACCACTGCAGCAGGAAACGAGAGGTCTTAAGCCAGTTTGCTCTGCACAAATGATGGACATAGGAGGACTTCTGCTCCATCAAGGCTGCCTGTGTTATTCCATGGCTGTAACGGGGATGTCCAGGACTGCTTAGTCAGAGGCACGAAGCAGAATCAGAAAGCATCCTCTAAATTCTTCTTCAGATGTGAGTTCAGGCATCTGTCCTCTCACCTGAGCACACTGGAGTTTATTGACTGTGTTCTGACTCTTACTCTCTCCCTGTAGTTAATAAGTCTGTGAGCTCCATACCCCTAGAAAAAACATATGACACATAAAGCCTTTTCTCAACTAAACGGAGTTGAGAGCTATGGTGTTGCCCGAGAGTCTGATGCTTAAAGAAAATACAGCTGGTGCTCACGTGGAGGGAAAGAGCGTCAGCCACTCCCGGAGGGCTTTTACTGATGCTCCCATGGAATGAGCAAGTTTAAAGTAAAACCACATTGCTTAAACCTCACTAACTGATTGTTTTATTTTCAAGTAATATGCTCTGAAATCTGCTATGTCTAAAAAACCATTTCAGGCCGGCCCCATGGCTTAGCGGTTAAGTGCACGCGCTCTGCTGCTGGCAGCCCGGGGTTCAGATCCCGGGATCGCACTGATGCATCGCTTCTCCGGCCATGCTGAGGCCGCGTCCCATGTACAGCAACTAGAAGGATGTGCACCTATGACAGACAACTATCTACTGGGGCTTTGGGGGAAAAATAAATAAATATCTTTAAAAAAAATCAATAAAAAAATAAAAAAACATTTCATAAAGCTTAACCTTCTGTTTTTTATTCTCTGGTATTTGAAATTATTATTAAGACTGTAAATCCTTTAACATTCTACAATATACAAATAGGCAAATATCAATTATATTCACTAAAATGTTTTGCTCCCATGTTAAAGATTAATATATGGTAGTAAAACTGGTTACCATCCAGTTTTTAACTCATTTTTTGCTTTTGAAATTACATATAAAATTTGTGTTTTGAAGTATTTTCCTAAAACTCAACAACTTTCTGATATAAATCGACTAGATGGAAGGTAACTAAAATGAAATTTGATCTTTAAAACTCGAGCTTTGTGTAAGAATTGATAATATCAGGCAGTTGAAAGTTGGGTCTCTCCACATTATGATATTTATTAATTGTGAATAGCCACATCTATTACAAAGCGCTGAAAAATAAAAAGAAATTGAACAATATCAACACTCTCTTTCCCCACATGTTGTACAGTTTATATGCAAATAAATTCTCAAAGGTCAGAAAAATGTTTATGATTTCAGATAACTGTTAAAATACTATCTCATTCCAGTTTTAACCTCATTTGAAATGGACTGAAAAGTCTTCTCTTTGGATTTTGCTCTGATCAGTGCCCCCAGGTCCCCTCAATGCCTCATTTGATTGTAAACTTATCTGAGAAATTGAATATTCTTTTCCATTTGTTCTCTTTAAGGTATCTGTGATAGTGCTTTTTATGCAACGACCACTTGGTACAATTTATTATTAGTTTCAGAAATATGCTTATTTAGGAACAAATCAAGAAAACAAATGTGAGGAATGTGGGGTCACCTAGCTAATGGTGGTCGAGGGATTCCTCATGTGAGTCTTGGCATAGAAACGTTCAAAGGGTAAAGCAGCATTGGTCAGATAAAAAGTGTGGGGTGAACATAATTCTGAAGGAATAATGATGGAGACATAAAAACAAGAAACCCCTTGAATTGCGTTGGAAGTTATTAGACACATCAAAGAGCTGGGAAAAAACATTGTTCACTGTAAGTTCTTTCTAAACTCTAAGGCAAAAAGTAACATGAATTTACATGGTAATTATAAACCACAAAACAACAATTCAAAAGACAAGTAAATAACTAAAGTAGAAACCAGAGTGAGAAAAATAGAGGTTAAAGGAGAGATGGAAAGAGATGGTTGGGGTCAGAAAATATGGCTTAGTCATCCTTGAGGTCTCCCTCAGACTCTGATCATTCCTAGTGCTCAGTAAACACTTTGACCCCATGAGCCTGGGGAGGAGCAAAGTGACACGTGGTTGGGAGGGGAGATAATGCAAAGATACCCTTGTGGAGGCACTGACATTGAAAATCAGTTACATTTTGCAAAGGTGTTTACCATAATATATTAAGGATTATTCTGGAAAGATAAGGATTTTTCTGGAATGTACGTTTTCATTTTATGGAAACTCCAACAAGGCCAGTGAAAGATTTAGACATTTCAGCTTTAGAAATAAAGAGAGGGGCCATCCCCGTGGTGCAGCAGTTAAGTGAACACACTCCGGTGTGGTGGCCTCAGGTTCACAGGTTCGGATCCCGGGCACGCACAGACACACCGCTTGTCAAGCCATGTTGTGGTGGCATCCCATATAAAGTAGAGGAAGATGGGCACAGTTGTTAGCCCAGGTCTAATCTTCCTCAGCAAAAAGAGGAGGATTGGCATCAAAAGTTACCTCAGGGCTGATCTTCCTCACACAAAAAAAGAAAGAAACAAAGCCAGAATGGGCAAATTTTTCTGTCAGTTTTACAATGAAAACCAGTTAGCATTTGGAAATCACTTGCAATTTGAGATGAGAATGTGAAGAAAGAATTAGATGTCACATGTTGTTTTTCCTTTTCTCTGAGGCAGTAAGGCTTGCAGGGGGAATGAAATTCCATCTTTGCTCTATTGAGTTTGAGAAGGTGTAAAATTCATTTGTGCTGGGCAACACTGTTGACCTGTGGAGAAAAACAAATGGTTTAAGCAGCTGATCTAAAGGAATAACTGAGCTCATAAAAGTTCTTAGCTTACAAATGTTGTTTCTACTTTGCTCAACTTTACTGGATATCCATTGACCTATATGTGTAAGGTATTTGTGGTAGGTATTGAAGGAAATACAAAGAATTATAGGGTTCCAAGCTCCTCCACATACATGACATGGTTTGCAAGATGTAATTTGATTCTGCCAAGGTATTTAGTGTATGTTGCATTACAGAACCTAAAAAAAATGGCAATGTTATTGAGAAATTGTAATTAAAGACAGCTTTTTAGGAGAGATGGACTAGATCAAGTCCTCAAAGGGACCACTTTTGGGCAGGTGGAGGGAAGAAAGAGTGAGGATTTCAGATGGGGGAAGAGAGGAAAGGTACAGAAGTGGAAAGAAACATGGCATTTGGACATGGGGGTGGGGAGGCCATGACAGGGACAGTCTTCCCGTGACTGAGAGGCAGCTCAGTTTCCTCCTGCAGGAGCCCAGCACTGCTTGCCACCTCCTGGCCTCCTCCACCTGCAGACCCCACGCCTGAGCCAAGGCCTATCTTATCTGGATCACTGCCTAGTCTCCCAACAGGTCCCTTTACTTTAAGTCTTAATTTCTTCTAATCTTTCCTCCACCTTGCCTGCAGAGTTACATTCTAGAATCCAAATTTGCTTAAATCTGATATCTGCTTCGACTCCTTCAATGACTGTTCAGAGTAGCCTAGAGAACATTCAGACTCCTGAGCTGGACACGCAGGCTTTCCCTTGCTGTCCTCATCTTTACCCTCATCACCCACTCTGTCCTACATGTTTGCTTTGTTCCAGCCTTAAAAATACCACCCATTTTCGGAAAGATTTAGCATCCTTTATATCTGTCTTTTTATATGTGCTTCTTCTGTCCTCCTACCCAGTTTTTTAATCAACTTAATTCCTATTTCTTAATCTAAACTCATGTCAAATGCTCCTTTCTCTTGGAGACTTTTCCTGAGAGGTCTCCACCTAGAGACCCATTTTGATGTCCCCACTCTGGGACCATATACTTATCTACTTTTCCATAACTGTTGTTTTATTCATGTCTCATAGACAGCGAGCTACTTAAAGCTGAGACTATCCTTCTTCTTGATAAATAAATGACCAGCAATAGGATACATTGGAGCATATGAGAAAGCCATTTGGTGTAAAACTAAGTGGGCCTGAAATTGTTTTTTTTTCCCCAAAAGGGGCCTGTAGCCTCTGTTCATCCATTGTATATCTGCCCTAAGCAATTAACATGTCCCAAAGACAAAAGCAATGCCCTTAAGTTGTAAATGCAACTTCCCCCACATTGGCATTTCCTTAAGTATAATCATTTCTCCCTAGGCTAGAATTTGATTGCTGCACTCATCCTGTGACCACCCAACTCCAGACAACAGCCACGCCCATGGAGACAGCAGACCTGATACCCACTGTGTCCATCAATGGAGGTGCTGACAGGTCAAGGTTGCGGCTATTGTAAAAGGGACATTGCAATCACATGTGGTACATGCTCTTTGATGGTATATAACCACGCTGTACACCCCACTTCTTTGGAGTGTTCCATTTCTTTGTGAAAGGACTCTCCCGGGCTATATGGTCCTCAAAGGTTGGCTCATAGTAAACTCACCCCAAGTTGGTTTTATAGATTTTTTATGGATTATTTGCGTCGACATTCTATTTGTCCCTCCAGTGTCTGAACACAGTACCTGACACGTTGGGGGCACTCAGAAAATGTTTGATGAGTGAATAAGTATGTGGGAGACCACACTGGCTGGAGCAGAAGGGGCATTTTGGGGAGTGGTAGAAAATTCACTCACGTTCCTACCATAGTGGTTGAAGCTGTGGGCTTTGGACCAGTTTGTCTCGGCACCAATCCCAGTTATCCCGCTTTTAACTGGAGAACCTGTGCAAAGTATTTAGTCTCTCTGCCTTATTTTCCTCATCTATAAAATGGGGCTTCTGAGAACTCCTGTCTCATAGGGTTTTAGTGAGATTTAAATGCATTAACTTATGTAAAGTGTTTAGAAGAGCTCCTGGCGCATAGTAGGCGTTAACATGTTAGCTGTTGTGTTATCATTATTGCTCTTATATCTGAACGATACTCTGGTTTTGAAAAGATGTTTTCATAATATAGTTGATCCTCATTAATTGTGGATTCCGTGTCTGCACAGTTGCCTACTAGCTAAAATGTACTGGCAGCCCCCAAATCAACACTCACAGGGTTTCATGTCCATTTGCAGATAAGCGCAAAGTGGTGAAAATTTTGATTCACTCGAAGTGCACGTTCCCAGCTGAGGGGAACAAGGTGACGCTCTGCCCTGTTTTTTCAGCCCATGCTGTAAACAAGTGTCCTTCTTGCAGTCTATTTAGTGCCTCATTTATTATCTTTTTCTGCCTTGTGTTGGTGACTCGGCTGTTTAATATGTCCCCCATGTGTAGTGCTGCAGTGCTGCCTGGTGTTCCTCAGGGCAAGAGGCTGTGACGTGTCTTTACAGAGAAAGTATTTGTGTTTGACAAGCTTCTTTCAGACACGAGGTACAGTGCTGTTAGTCTAAGTTCAATGTTAATATATCAACAATATATATTAAATAAGGTGACTTTAAGGAGAAACACACAGAGAAAAAGGTTATGCATTGATCAGTTGAAGAAAATGTGATTAATGTTTGCAGGAACCTAACCCTGCATTTCCTGTAGGAGCAGTGGGTCATATTCACTGATTCAGTGTTCACAGTGACTTTGTAGAATGTCACACTGTGCATAACGAGAACGGACTGTATCTTATGTAATCTTCACATACTCCTTTATAACAGGCAGGGTAGGGAACAGGGTGTCCACATTCTACGGGCTATTACAGACCTTATGAACCAAGTAGAGAATTTAAAAAGTCTTGTGTTCAGCATAAGAGCCATGAGTTTTTGAGCAAAGAAGATCTATGATGAACTGATGTTTAAGGAAAAATTACCTGGCAAGAGACTGTAGTTTTGAGAGGAAGAGGGAGAACTGAGCCAGAAAGAAGGACCAGTTGTTAAACTCTCCAAGTATTCCCATTGCTTCTTGAGGAGATTCGGAGCTAAGGTGCTGATGTGATAAAGGAAAAGTAGCAGCCACGGGATGAAATAATGGATTTGGTAACCATATATAGGGTGGAAGTTAGGCTATGGTTCTCAAAATGGGGTCCTGGACCAGCAGCATCAGCATCACCTGGGAACTGGGAAGAAACGCAAATTGTCAGGTACTGCTGCAGACCTGCTGAACTGGAAATTCTGGGGTGGGGCCTGGCACTCTGGGTTTCAACAAGGCATCCAGGTACTTCTGGTGCCCATCAAGTTTAAGAGCCAAAGAAATAGAAAAATGATCCCAACACGTCACCATGCCCAGGTAAGCCACAAGGCAGGGAGGTGGTATTTGTTTGAAGGATAAGACACATTTTAAATTTTAGGAAAAAGTAATTCAGTGTCTGTTTCATCATAAGGATTCCAGAGATGCCATTTTAGCTCTCTGCATGTGAAGCTCTTTTGTCCACAATATGTTCTCCTTTAGAGAGCCCTTGGTAAGTTATTTACCAATTACCACATGTTCTGAGAGTCCCTTATTTCTTGAAATCCCCTTTCAGACGTCAAAATGTACTTTATTTTTGTGCACAATCTCCTCTATTTAAAATCTGGAATTCTCTTCCTATAAGATGATTTATCGCACATGCAGCCTTACTGTCAATTTGGAATGCCATTGGTTTCTTCCAAAAGCTTAGAATGTTTTAGAATTTAGAACCTGATGAATAGAGAATTTATATGCTTCTGTGTAGGATTCATAGTTTTAGATGTCCAGAGGTATCCCAACTTGCCAGTAATGTGGCCTTAAGATTTAGCAGAACTTGAAAATCTGAATATAGTAGAAAATGAACTCCATCTGTAATATTAACATTTACAAAATAAATGATCACATTGTTAACGTACCAATAAGCACTTTCTACATTCTAGGTTCTGAAAGTATCTTGCTTACGTAGTAAGCCTGATAAAGTTTCAAAGATGAATCAACTAACTTTTCAGCAAAAGCTTTACTTGAGTGTATCTTGGCTTCCTTTTTGACAGTTTTAGCATTAATGTCACAGTAATGTTTTCTTTTTCTGGGAATCAGATAATCTTCTATTTGGTGAACACTTTAATTTTTAATGGTCACTTGTATTTCGTGATATGCACATCTTCAAATAATCTGTAAGAACTAACCATTACCACCCACATATAAGATTATACAGGAATGGAAGAATGTTGGCTGACTTACTGTATATAATTGTTCAGCCAAAGCAGATGGTAGACTCTACTACATACAATGATTTAGGGGTTTGAAGCAGTATCTTTAAATACAAATAATCTCAAAAATGCTAATATATAGAGTATATTACTTACAGTGTTAACTAACCAAAATAGTTAAATTTGTTATCTTTCCTCCCTTTATAAGGATGCACCCATTATATAGATTCTGTACAAAGCTGCAATGATCACTTTTTTTCCTTTTCAAAATTTATTTATTTTAATTTTTAATAGTGAGAACCTTAGTGTTGGGTAAATTGCTGCACAATTACTGGACATGCTGAAAGTCTTTTGAAAAAGTGTAAAAGTCTAAAGATAATGAAAAGTACATTTCTCCAATGTCAAGTCCTTTGAGCTTCTGTCTAGTTGTACTATGAAGAGATGGAAGATTAAGTACCAGCACAAGACACAAGGGAACAGGCTGCCAACTTGAGGGCTTCCCATGGACCACAGAGTGCCTGGCAGACACTTGGAGATTGAATCTGGGCTTTGTCCATGGCTGGGCCCTGAGAGGAGGATTTTGTTTAAATGATCAGAGACTAGACCACCTTTTTTCTTGTTAATAAGTAATATTTACCATGTAAATTTCTTTATACATCTCTGAATAAAATAAAATTATAACCCGTATAGAAATCAACTCTTACTGACATGCCCCACAGCCTTCTTTAGAGAGCTCAACAGAAAATGTCTAAGCTGACTGTGAATTGGTCTTCTCTGAAAGCCAACCCGCCCTTCATTGATAGCCCTGGATAAGGAAGGTCAGATACAATTCTTTCAAGATGTTGAGCTGAATTCAGAATCAAAAATCCTACCTCCAGTTGGCTCCTCTGTGAGAATGGATGGCCAGCCTTATTTCACAGGCCGGGCAGTTGAGGTTTCAGATGAGTTTAATTGCTCTGTTACACAGGGATGGAAAAGGAGGAATGTGACATTGATTCAGTGCTCAGATTTTGCAGGTAAAGATAGGGTCATAGAAGGGAATAAATATTTCAGCAAATTGGTTTTTTGTTGTCTACAGTGGAAATAATTTAAGAAACAGATAGTCTCTCACTCCAACTTCTCTTCCCTGTTATCTATCTGTAATATTGCTGTAAAAATTCTCTCTTTAAAGATTTCAGTCTTGGGCCAGCCCCGTGGCTTAGTGGTTAAGTGCGTGCGGTCCGCTACTGACGGCCAGGGTTCGGATCCCGGGCGCACACGGATGCAGCGCTTCTTCGGCCATGCTGAGGCAGCGTCCCACATACAGCAACTAGAAGGATGTGCAAATATGACATAGAACTATCTATTGGGGCTTTAAGGAAAAAAAGGAGGAAGATTGGCAATACATCTTAGCTCAGAGCCAGTCTTCCTCAGCAAAAAGAGGAGGATTAGCACAGATGTTAGCTCACGGCTGATCTTCCTGACACACACACACACAAAAAATTTCAGTCTTTTTACTTTGCAGTCTGTTTATTATCATCTTTACGAATGCTTTGATTTCACCATCTTCTTGGCTCCACAACGGTAGCCATTGAGAAGTTATTATAGATTCAGTTTTGAAATTTTATCATCTTATCTCTATTTCCTCTGCCATTTCTTAGCTTTAGTTCTTACTGCATCTTATGCTTGAAAATATTTGAAGCTTATAGTGTGTATCAGTTTCTTATTTTCTCAACTTTTTATTATCTAAGGGCCCTCAACTATCACTTTTTTAAAAAAGAAGTGAAATATATAACAGAACAATACACTGTAATAAATTGACCAATTATAAAATTAAGTTCAACCTGAAATCCCTCCCCACTTAACAGAGACCATCTTTCATAATTCACCATGATTTAGTTTGGGTAGGGTCAGTTTATCAATGATTTTTGGATGTTTTAAACCACATGAGACGAATACAATATGGTAAAATTGTTAATCTTGCAGAAGTTGTAGAATTTCCTGATGGTTAGAGAAGTTGATGGCGGAGAACCTGAATGATATGAAAAGTAGTTGATTACTTGGCACCTGACAGAGTTTGTTAATTTGTTAAAGATGATGATAAGACATACATGCTGAAAAGATAACTTTGCATATCAGAGTATTGTCAGAGGCCACTGGGAAAATTCATAATGTTCTCAAATACTACAAAAAATGACCATTTTTTCATAAAAGATGTCATACATGACGGCATCAAATATTTATGTCAGAAAATTTGGAATGAAGAAAATTAACACTTGAGTCATTTTAATTCTAACAATTTGTTCATGTTTACTATTAGGTTAAAAACAATTTTTAGAAATAAAGTGATAAATGATGTACTTGCTTAATTTTTAATTTTTTTAGGAAAAGACTTTTTCACATTTTAAAAAAATATTTCTTTGTATTTATTTTATGCTGAATTTATTCCTAGGCCCAAAGACTTTTTTTTCATTAACTAACAACAATTCTTTTCAAACTCTTTCAAAAAGTTGAAGAGGAGAGGATACTTCTAAAGTGATCCTATGGAGTTAGTACTACCCTGATATCAAAGCCAAAGACACTAAGAGAAAGGAAAACTACAGGTCAATACCTTTCATGAATATTGATACAAAAATCCTCAATAAAATAGTAACGAAACAAATTCAGCAGCATATTAAAAGGATTATACATCATTTGTAAGTGGAATTTATTCCTGGAATACAATGATGTTTCAATATATGAAAATGAATCAATGTAATTAACCACATTAACAGAATGATGGAAAAAAAGTGATCATCTCAATGGATGCAGAAAAGGCGTTTGACAAAACTAGACATGCTTTCATGTTAAAAACACTAAAATACCCTTAGAGTAAAGGGAAGCTACTTCAACATAATAAAAGCCATATACAGAAATCCACAGAGAACATCGTATTCAAGGGTGAAAGACTGAAATATTTTTATCTAAGATCAGGAGAAAGGCAAGAAGGCCCACTTTCACCACTTCTATTCAACATGGTATTAGAAGTTCTAGCCAAAGCAATTAGATAAGAAAAAGAAAGAAATAGCATTCAAATTGGAAAGGAAGAAGTAATATTATATTTGTTTACACATAATACCTTATATGTTGAAACCTGTAAAAGTTTCACAAAAAAATTTTAGAACAAATAAATTATGCAGACTAGTGGGACACAAAATTAACCTGCAAAAATTAGTTGTTCTTCTATACATTAACAACAAGTAATCTGAAAAAGAAATTTAAAAACTTTACATTTTTATTTACAATAGCATCAAAAAGAGTAAAATACTTAAGAATCAACTTACTCATGGAGGTAAAAATTCCAATGATTTTTTTGCAAAAATAGTAGTACTAAGCCATGGGGCCCACCTCCTTGTAATTTCCTAATTGATAAGAACACTAGGAAAAACTTTTGTTCTATGGAGGCAACTCTGGGTGGGCTTCTTCATGGCTCCTGGATGGGGGCTGGTCACCAGGAAGATCAAGTTCTGATTAGAAGCTTCGAATTCTTAGCCCTACCCCTTATCTTGCAGAGAGGGGAGGGGGGCTGGAAACTGAGTTAATAATTAACCATGCCTACGTGACAGAGCCTCCATTAAAATCCCAATAGAAGGAGGTTCAGAGAGCTTCCAGGTTGGCAATGACAAGGAGTGCTTGAAGAGTGGTGCACTTGGATATGGCATGAAAGCTCTGTGCCCCTTCTCACATACCTTTCCCTATGCACCACTTCCATCGGCTGTTCTTGAGTCATATCCTCTTATAATAAACTGGTGATCTAGTAAATGTTTCTCTGAGTTTTGTGAGCCACTCTAGTAAGTTAATCAAACCCAATGAGGAGGTCGTGGGAACCTCTGGTTTATAGCCAGTCAGTCAGAAGTACAGGTAACAGCCTGGGCTTGTAACTGGCATCTGAAGTTGAGGTGAGGTAGTGTGGATGTGTAGTCTTATAGGATTAAGCCCTCAACCTGTGGAATCTGATGTATCTCTGGGTTGACAGCATCAAATTGAGTTGAATTATCTGACGACTAGCTGGCACTCCAAGAATTGCTTGTTGGAGGTGTGGGGAACCCTCTCACATGTGAAAAAATGAATCTCAGAACACCATTTGTGGGCATACACCCAAAATGATTGAATGCAGAGGTATAAAGACATAAATGTACACCAGTGTTCTTAACAGCATTATTCCGAATAGCCAGAAGCTAGAAGCAAACCAGGTGTCCATCAACAGATGAAATACAAAAAAAATGTGGTGTATACACACAGTGGAATACCATTCACCCTTAAAAAGGAAGAAATTCTGACACATGTTATGACAAAGAAGAACCTTGTGGATTTTATGCTAAGTGAAATAAAGCCATCCACAAAAGGAAAAATACTGTATGATTCCACTCATATAAGGTACTTAGAGTACTCAAAATCATAGGAATAGAAAGGAGAATGGTGTTTCCCAAGGGCAAGAGGGAGGGATAACAGGGAGTTGTTGCTTAATGAGCACAGAGTTTCAGTGCAAGGTGAAAATAGTTCTGTGGATCGCTCGAGGTTATGGCTACACAAAATGTGAATGTACTGCATGTCACTGAACTGTACACTTAAAAATGGTTAAAATGGTCAATTTTAGGTTATGCATATTTTATGACCATTTAAAAAATTAATTATTTTCAACAAATGAACAAACACTAGCTACATGCAATAGCATAGATGAATATCACAACCAAAATGCTGCATAAAAGAAATTATATTCAAAAGGCTGTAGATTTTTTAATTCCATTTATATAAAATCTAAAAAAGAAACAAAACTGAGGTCTGGTTTCCAGTAATGGTGGAGTGGCTTGTTGAACTAACACTCTCACAGATAACAATGATAAAATCTGCATAAAATATTATATGTATTTATATAGAATCATGTATTTATATGTAATACACATATAATAAATGTGTATATGTGTGTATGTATAAATCTCTTACAAAAGCAAACAGAACTGAGAGGGAGTCTTCCCTTAAATGATGGGAATTGCACCAGAAGATATTTGCAAGCTTGATTCTTTTGCCTCAAAGCATTCTAAAATCTGTACATGGCCCAGACAAGGGAAAAACTACAGTCTTACTTGTAATGTTAGAGGATGTATTTTGGGGCTGACAGAGTAGCTGGAAAGTTAAGGGAGAAATTCTCGAAGGGAGGGAGACACAGAGGAAAATCTCAAAATATGTATGTAAGTCTCCCCCACACACACACCAAATTGGCAGATCTTTGAACAACACACATGCAGGGTAGACCCCAGAGGGCTTAGTGTAAAAACAGCAATTGGTAGATGAAAGAACAGAATGAGGATTTCAGTTACGCTCACTGTAAAGGAGAGAAGATTGGAGTTTCAGTCCAGCCAAGTTAACTCCCTGCTAGAAAAATAACAACACTCTTCAGAGGAATACAATAGAATCCAGAGTCTCTATAACTATCATTCATGGTTTCAAGTACACAGTTTAAATTTTTTTTTAATTTATTTTTCTCCCAAAGCCCCAGTAGATTGTTGTGTGTTATAGCTGCACGTCCTTCTAGTTGCTGTATGTGGGACGCGGCCTCAGCATGGCCGGAGAAGCAGTGCCTCGGTGCCCGCCCGGGATCCGAACCCAGGTCGCCAGTAGCAGAGCATGTGCACATAACCGCTAAGCCACGGGGCCGGCCCTCCAGTACACAGTTTAAAAAATCATGAGATTTGAAGAGATGGGAAAATGTAATCCATATATGACCAAAAGCAGGGAGTAGAAACTCTCCCCAAGGTGTTGCAATTAGCTGACAAGGATAAGACAGCAGCTATTATAAAGATGATCAAGGTGGTATGAAAAATATTCTCATAATGAATGAACATATCTGGAAACTCAGCAGAGAAATGGAAATTCCAAAAAGAACCAAATAGGAAGATTAAATAAAAAAAATTCTTTTGAGTTTACATGTACATTAGAAACAGTAGAAGAGGGCCGACCCTGAGGCTTAACAGTTAAGTGTGTGCGCTCCAGTGCTGGCGGCCCCAGGTTCGGATCCCGGGCACGCACCTATGCACTGCTTCTCTGGCCATGCTGAGGCTGCGTTCCACATACAGCAACTAGAAGGATGTGCAGCAATGACATAGAAATATCTGCTGGGGCGTTGGGGTGAAAAATAAATAAATAAATAAAATTAAAAATAAAAAGGAACAGTAGAAGAAACATGAAGATAGAGCAATAGAAATTATCCAGTCTGAACAAAAGAATGTAAAAATTTTGAAGAAAAATGAAGAAAGCCTTACCTGTGAGATGATTCAGTCCCCAGCAGAGAGGAGAGAGACAGAAAAATTAAATGACGCAGAAAGGCAAATTAGTAAGTAATAGCATAAAACTTCCAAAATTTGGTGGAAAATCTAAAATTTTAGATCCAAGGAAGTCAGCAAACCCAGAAAATAAAATACAAAATAAAACCATACTTGGGCACATGATAGTCAAGCTGCTAAAATCCAAAGATAAAAACAAAAACTTGAAAGCAGTCAGGGAAATACATATACACAGGGGAAGACATTACATACAGGGAAAAATAATGTCAATGATGGATGATATGTTATCAAAAACAAAAGAGACAAATCAACAACAAAATGACTTCTTTCAAGTGCAGAAAGAAAACCCAAAAGTCAACACAGGATTCTATATTTAGTAGATCTCACTTTCAAAAAGAAGGCAGAAGCCACAATAATATTCCGCACACCTATTAGGTGGCTGAAATAAAAAATAAAATTGCAAATATCAAGTCCTGGTGAGGACAAGGAGCAACTAGAACTGGGAATGCAACATGATAGTTGCATTTGGATAACGGTTTAGCGGGTTCTTATAAAGTTAAACATACACTTATTATATGACTCAGATATCCCACTCCTAGGGATTTACTTAAGCAAATTGAAAACTCATGTTTAAACAAAACCTTTGGGTGAATGTTCATAACCATGTTATTCATAATTGCCACAAGCTGGAAATAAATTAAATGTCCTTCATCACGTGAATGGAGAAAGAATCTGTGCTGAATTGGGACATTAGAATACTACTTGGCAATAAAAAGGATAAACTCTTGATTCACACAACAACATGGATGAATCTTGGCTGCATTTCTCTAAGTGAAGGAAGCCCGATTCAAAAGGCTGTACGGTATGTGGTTTCATTTGTATGACTTTCTAGAAAAGTCAGCATTACAGAGATGAAAAATGATCAGTGATTGCCAAGGGATGGAATGGGGGAAGGGGTTGACTACACAGGGACAGTATGAGAGAATTTTGGGGAGTGAGAAAAACAGCTCTGTATGCTACTGTGGAGGTAGATATATGACCATAAAGTTGTCAAAACCCACAGAACTGTACACTACAAAGAGTGAATTTTACTCTGCAAATTTTAAAAATCAATCAGGATGCTGGGGAACTCAGATAAAATGCAGTGACAAATGAATCTCACTGTATTACAAGCATGTGACATAGTCACACATAATGGGTGGGGATGAAAGGTCCTGACCTAAGTTACTTTGGACGACAGTGTTTTGATGGGATACTGTAAAACTAAAGTACTGTACAGAAACACTGTACTCTAGGTGGTAAGTTTGTTTTTCATAAGGGTATGGATTAGCAATTCTGAAACTAGTTGACACATTAGGAAATATATTGTAGCTAACTGGAGTTAAGTTTCTCACTGTTGGTGAAAGAAGTTAAAAATAAACAAAAGGAGAATGCTAGAATAAACTCTGTGGTGCTGGATAGGAGTTGGAAGTATCAGTATGAATCCATGCCACTTCTAATATATCTATCCGGATAGATGGATAGATTGATAGGTTGGTAGATTGATAGATAGATGTGTCTACTTGAGTTTATATTCATACATACATTTCCAGGCTCTGCTGAGAGGGTCCAGAAGCAGTGACACCCTAGTATCAATGAGCACACTTAGCTCCCAGATCTTGGTTTCTAAATATCATTCTCCAATAAAAAGAACCAGGTTTTCTTGGAGAAATGGCTAATTCTAGGGCTGGAGATGGAAAATACAATATGAGCCTGGACCATCTTGTAGTGCCAGAAAGTAGAAAAGTGCTTTAAATAAAACACAGCAAATGATGAGATGTGTCAAAAGGAATCAATCTGAAAGACTTCTCAATGGCTCAAGCTGGAAAACTGTGAGCAACATAATAAATAATGGTAGCATTGGATCATTACCCAGAGAATAAAATAAATATCCATGAGTCTATACTGACATAAAATAGATTAAATAAGAAAGGAAGAAAGAAAGAGGAATAAAAAATAATAAGAGAAAGAAAGGAAGAAAGAAGGGAGAGGGAGGGAGGGAATCTTCCTTACAGAATTCCAAATAATAAATGTGGCTGGATAGCATGAAATAGAATATCGCCACTAGAACACCACAGTAATAATTATTGTGGGTAAGGCTGACTGATGAATGAAAAAACTGTGGGTGAAACTTAAAAAAAAAATACATTTGCAGAGCCTCAAAATACATAACTTTTTTATGTTAATTACTTTAAAAGACCTATGACTATTGAAAGCAAAAATTATAATACTGTATTATGGGATTTATAACATGGGAAGATGTAAAATTTACGACAACAATAGCACAAAGGACAGACAGAGGTAAATGGAACTGTTCTGTAGCAAGTCTTCCATATTTTACATTGATTAAACTGGTGCACTATTAAGTCTAGGTAGGCTGTGATATGTTAAAGATGCATATTGTAATCTGGATCAACCACTAAAAAATGCAAAGGTGTGTCACTTAAATGCTAATAAAGGAATTAAATAGCATACAAAAAGGGTTTGTACAAGAATGTTCACAGGAGATGACCTGCACGTCCCCAGGAGGAAGATGAGCGCACTGCGGGGCATCCACAGAGCAGAACTCCCTCAGCCGTGCCGAGGAGCAAACGCTGACACACACATGTTGGGAGAGACTCATCAACCTCGTGCCGAGGGAAGCAAGCTGGACAGAAAACAATACACGTGAGATGATTTCAGCCAAGATGAACCTATGCTGAAAAAACCCGAACAGTGGTTGCCTCGGGGGAAGGAAAAAATTTCCTAGGAAGGAACAGGAAGGGGTTTTCTGGGGGTGATGGAAATATCCTGTTCTTAAAGGGGTGAAGGTTATATAGGCATGTTTATTTGCCAAAAATATAAGGTTGAGATTTGTGCCTTTCAGTATGCGTACTTCTTACCCCCCCACACAAACAAAGGACTAAAAGAATAATAAAGTGAAGTGGGAATGGGATGGAGTGTGGAAGAAACAAAAATGGCAGATGATTAGTAGTTGTTGAAGCTGGGTGAGGAGCCTACTATGCTGTTGAGTATATTTTGTGTATTGTTTAATTTGTTCTGTAATAAAACACTTGTATAAGAAGACAAACTCGATATATAGTGTTCGCTGCTAAGATGTCAGTTACCTTTGGGGAGGAAGGAGGGAGAAAGGGATTGTCGGGGCCTGAGTGAAACTGGTGCTAGTTCTTGGTCACACAAGTGTGTTCACTTTGTAATAATTCTTTGAGGTTTACATGGATGACTTCTGCGTATATTTCTATAGGCATGTTATACATCAATAAATATTTTAAACCCGGCATATTCGCAAAATGATCCTAACTCCATATCTCAGAATAACAGCAGTGTTTTTTTTAAAGTGGAACACGTTCACTCATGATATCATCAGATAGATTTTAATACTCCCAATTATCTAGTAATGCCCTCACCCTTGAGTGGCCCCCCTGGGTCGTTCCATTTTTGCCTCAATTTGGCAAGTGGCATGGCTTTGAGTTTTTATGATGGGTATGGGCCCTTAAGGTGGGTGCGTTCCAAGGGGAGGATCTCTGCAGCGACCCTGATCACGGGGTCCTGAGGGAGGATCATGGCAGGCTGGATGGATGGAGGGGATGGTAGGAGAGATGGCCTTGAAAAGGCAAATTCCAGGATCCCATGCACCCGGTATTTCCATTTTAGATATTGAATTTACATTTCAAATACTGGCCAGGGAGCTTCCACCAGGGCTGCAAGCATCCTCAGCAATAGCCAGGCTGGTGAGCCCCACCCCTACCTGAGTACTGGCCTCAAAGGATGCAGCCCAACCACACTGCACAACTCTGGGGGATTGGCAAGGCATGGAGAGATGGCATCGTACAGAGAAGAGGCGGGGCAGAAGGTGGGGTGTGGAAGCAGAGGGGCGTGGGCCAGGGGTGGAGGGACAGGTGGGAGTGGGGTCCCTTAGCTGTGCATGCTTGGTGCTTTTGTCTCTTAACCATTCCCGGCTGGGAGCTTCCAAGATTGCAGGACTACAACTCCCAAGATGCTCTGGGCACGGGGTGGTGCCTAGCCCTGGTGGGAGGAGCAGGGCTGTGAAGGCTTGCCTGAGGGCCAAACCGCCATTGACTCAGGAATCTGGTCCTGCACCCGCTCCAACTGGACTGAGTCCCGGAGTGATGTGACTGGACGAGAGGGACCAGGGAGTTAGGAGGGTGTGGCAGCTGCATGAGCAGCTGCGGGCCTGCAACGTGCAACTGTTTTTGTCCAAAATTGAAGCTGGACACGTGCCTCTTCCCCACCGCCTCCCTCCGTTGCTTGATTCCTCCTTCCCCCTGTGTGCCTGTGGGTCTTTCTACAGCCTCCTACCTAGTCCAGGGCCAGGTGCTTCTCTAAACTGCTTATGGGAACTGGTTTGACATCCCAGAAACTTTCCACTTTGCCTGTTGCCCTCTGCCTTCTCCAGCCAAAGTGCCATCATTTCATCAGCTTTTGGGAGACATTCGCCCTTGTGGCCCCTCTTGCAAGCACAACTTAAGAGTTTGCAGGGTGGTAACATTGGCTGTTGCTTGCCTTTTTCGCAGATGTGGAAGTTGAGGCATCTGTGATGTTAATCACTGGTTTCCCCAGGATCCACTAAGAGCAGTGGAGAACAAATCAATTCCCAGGCAAGTATCTAGTAGGCCGTTTTCACCAACCCATTCCAGTGCAGAGGCCTCCGAAACAACATCCTTAAGATGAGAATAGCTTAAGTATTTTGCCCTTTAGATTGATCACTTAATCTCAGCTCAAGCCTGAGTGGCCAGTCTCTCAGGGACATGGGTGGTGATTCTGATCCCTCAGGAAGAGATCGGTCGTCCAGCTTTGGGAGAGGGATGTTCATGGTAGACAGCACTTGGGCAGCATTTGAAACCCGTCAGCTTTAACATCTCTGCTTTGGATTCCGGCAAGGTTACTGGATAAACACGCCTAGGGATAGTCAGATGTACCGTATTCTTTAAAAATTTATTACAGCAGTGAAAAGAACAGAACATAAAATATGCTTCTCATTTGCAAAAGATAAAATGCAAGCAAGCTTTCTTGTTAATTTTTTTCTGCTCATTCTCTTGGCTGTACTGTACGCTTGAATGCAGAAACAAAAAACTTGAATTGCCATATTCTCTTTTCCTGAGATTGGTAAATTAACTTAAAAGTCTTATTGAAACCTGTAGAGGAATGATTAGCAGTTTTTCTGATTTATGTCATCCCTAAAAGTCTGGGCGTTGATCTAAATGAAAACAAGTCCTTGTTTATATTATACACCCCAATAGGTTACATTTCCGATTCCTGAATGTGAAATATTATCAAAACAACTGGAAAACCTGGTCATGGAAACTAGGCCCTGTCACATTGTCAAGAATTTGCCTCTTTATGAATTAATGACACATGAATTCTTCAACATTTTTGTAAAGAAAGGATGAGAATCCCTGCAATGTCTCTGAATGTGGCAAGACGGGGAATTCTCGTTAGACCACATCCTCGGGTTCTTCTCTCGTGTTCAACAGGCCCGGGTGATAGTCCGTGTGGTCAGGTGCAGCGCCGCTCCCCAGCCCCCAGTGTTCCATCCTACTCTGGCCTGTGACCTCTTCAGGGGGTTCTGATTACAGTCGTCCACATGTGTTGGAAGGAGACATTGTAACGTGAGGATATTCCTCATCTTGAAACAAAGATTAATTGAGAGGAAAGTCTCTGGGTCTGTGTGCTCCGATGCACTGCTATTGGGGTGTGGCTTCAGTGACCACTGTGCTCCCAGCAGTCCCCACAATGGCTGCCTCAGACATTTGATCTCCTGGTGCAACCACAGCAGCTGTTGACAGAGCTGGGCGCTCGCTGTGGTTAAGTGTCTTCCGTCAATTTTATGGCTCTGACACTCCTCTGCTCAGCCCCTTCCCATTCCTAACTGCTGCATTGATTGCTTTGCAGTTGTTTCCTAGGAGCCACTGTGTGTAACTGGATTTCACAGTGTCTTTAGGGACCCATCTTCACTACACGTGTCACTGTACAACAGCCACTTATCCTGGTGTAGCCCATGTTCGTCCTCTAAAGTGGAGCTGTGAAGAACCCTGCTTACTCGGAACTCCTTTCATTCTCATGCTGCTGGGGCTGCTTATGAAGCTGGGTATCTCGTCTTTGGTCTCATCACATTATTCTTTTCATCGATTATTCTTAAGTCAGATACGACTTTATTAATAATGTGACACTGGCTGTCACAGGCACTTCTATGTATCTTCCCCACCAGCTCTGTGAAGTATGCCTGTGATCCCCATTTTACAGGGGGGACTCTGAGGCTCAGAGAGGTCGAGTAGCTTCCTTCACACAGTTTCTTGGTGCATTTTGAGTCTCCACCTGGAACTCCGCCTCTCAGGTGTGTGCACTTAGCTGGTGTTCCACTTTGTCTTTCTCTGCCAGCCTCCCCAAAGGCACACGGCCCATCCTGAGTCCATTGTCTGCTAGTTGGCAGTCACTCTGCACAAACAGGCCCTGGGTGGGGAGTGGACTAGCAAGGCGTGGTCGTCCGGCCTACCCTGGGCAGATTCTAGGTTTATTGCAAGAGCTGGAACAGTGGAAGATACTGACCATCACTCACCTGCAAGGTTTCTTATGTAGAAATACTCCACTGACTTTTTGCAGGTGTCATGTTTTTTGTCTTCATTGCTCCTCTGGGCTTTCTCCTACAGTCCGTGCTGTGCAGTAACATACAGTACAGAGACTGGTGAACATAATACTGTTGCCCTGCACCAAACGGTCACATCACTCATTTTTCTAATTATGAAAGAATTACATACTTTGTAAAAAAAGTCAAATTACACAGATCTATGTAGAGTAAAGTGAAACCCTCCACTTCCATCCCCTTCCCTGCACACTCACTCCCCTACTCAGAAGGAACTATTGTTAAGAGGTTGCAGCTTATTCTTCTGGACATTTCCTATGAATTTATAAATACACATAAAGATTTTTTTAACATAAATAAATTACATAACTACATCGTTTTGCAACTTGCTGTTTCCCAAAACATATATCATAGACGTCTGTCCTTATCAGTGCACGTCACTCTAACTTAGCTTTATAGAAGTTTTAGAGCTACTCCAAAGAACAGGAATACCATGATCTGTTTATTTCTTCTTTGATAGAGATGGGGTTATTTCCAGTTTCACTATTATACATAATGCTGCAGTAAGATCCTTGTATGGAATTTATTACACTGCTATTCAACTGCTCAATTTGCTTTGTTCCCTTTTAGTCAGAGACTATGATATATTTTTAACAATTTTATGGGAATTATTTTATAGGGAAATTAATTTTATCTCTGAATCAAGACATTTATGGGGAAACTGGACTTCAAGGTCATCCATCTCAGTATTCTGGAGAAAAATCATGAAACTTAGAAGATATTATGCTTGCTGCATCACATTCTAACAAGTCACGTTAACAATTTAAAGTTGAATATTTGGACTGGCCCGGTGGCGAAAGCAGTTAAGTGCACGTGCTCCGCTGCAGCGGCCCGGGGTTCGCGGCGACCCAAAGTTCGCAGGTTCGGATCCCGGGCACTCACCGATGCACTGCTTGTCAAGCCATGCTGTGGTGGCGTGCCATATAAAGTGGAGGAAGATGGGCATGGATGTTAGCCCAGGGCCAGTCTTCCTCGGCAAAAAGAGGAGGATTGGCAAATGTTAGCTCAGAGCTGATGTTCCTCACAAAGCAAAAATAAAAAACAAAATAAATAAAGTTGAATGTTAGTATAGCCTCTACAGTCTTTGTTCAGAAGAAGGATGACTTTTTCTTGTCTTGAAAACTTCTGACTCCAGGGGCTCTTAGTTGGGCTTCAGAGAGGATAAGATGTTGGTGTTGTATCTGTTTCTCTTCAGCTGTAGGCTGCATCTTCTAAAGATCATAGAATTGAACATGGTCCAATCTATATATATGATTTGCGTCAAAAATTCAAAGTAATGAACCCAAGATAGGAACCTATAACTTTGGTTCATTTTTAAGTTTTTATTTATTTATTTATTTTTTCCCCCAAATCCCCAGTAGATAGTTATATGTTATAGCTGCACACCTTTCTAGTTGCTGTATGTGGGGCGCGGCCTCAGCACGGCTGGAGAAACGGTGAGTCAGTGAGCACCCGGGATCCGAATCCGGGCCACCAGCAGCGGAGCGCACGCACTTAACCGCTAAGCCACTGGGCCGGCCCTATAACTTTGGTTCTTAATGAAGAATTTCCTTTCATATCCTCAAGTCTCTGTGATTACTAGTAAAAACTCACCTATGGAAGAAGAGATGTGGTTCTGCTGGCAATGTCTGGCTTGAACATCCGTAGTTAAGGCTGCCACATCCCTAGGTAGATTAGACTTGACCTCTCCATGACCTCTGCCCTTGTTCTTTGACGTGGGAAAAATAAGAATTTAAAAAAGCTGTTGTTACTAGCACTGAATGCTAGAAATGTCCATTAAAGAGTGAGTTTGATTTGGTAAACCAAAGGGAGTATAAGCAGAACAAAATCTTTAATATCTATGAAATTTCAAAAAGTTCTAATTTTTTTAAATGTAACTCTATTTTTGCAACAATGCAAAAAATATATATATGAATGCAATATCCCTGTGTCCATTTCTTAACTTGTTTCCATTGATTTGATGGATTTATCCTCTAATCAGGATTCCAAGTGTGAAAGAACATCTTGGTATTTCAAAGAAAAGAAGCCATTGATATTTGATTTTCTTTTAGCTCGGCATCCTACAGGTTTGAGGAATAAATTATCATGTAATGATAAAATGATTCTGAAATCTAATTGTTAATTAGAGGGATGTAAGGGATGATTGAATGGTGCTTCATCCCCATGGTCAGGGGTATTGTACACATGGACATGTAAACACGAATCAGGAAGCTGCTTCAGCCCCGTGACATCCCTGAGAACCACAATGCAGGAGGATCTAGGGGCACAGCCCTTTGCCTCGATCTCCTGGGTTACATGTAGATCCAGAGGTCTTGACAGTGGCTTCAGAGCAGTTAACTTTTGTCTATTTCTCCCCTTCCTTCTCTGCAGCTTATCTGAAACAGTCCTGACTATCATGTTTTAAAGTAAGGCCAATTATAGTTATTTACATGAGCTTCTTGTTCATTATTGAAGAGTAATAATCAGGCATAACATTAAATATCATTTAATCTACCTAAATAAATTTGTTGTACCTTTTAATTGATTAGAACACTAAAGTTGGTTCAGAGTTTGATATTCACCAAGTGTGTTAATCTGCTTACAACTGCCGTGTGCCTCACTCGTCTTAGAAGTGTATTTTTGGCCCATCACAAGATTTTAATGACTCAAATCATCATAAATTAAGATAATGCGCTGTCTTTTTGATGACCGGGAAGCACATGGGTCCATTTTGGAAATATGCCCATCTGTCTTTGCTCCCCATGGGAAGTTTCTTGTCACTAGGTCTCCAGGTGGCTTGCACAAGCCCTAGGTCTGTAATAGCTTGGTGCCTCTCCTTCTACTTGGGGTAGAAATAAAAGAGGTCAGAGAGACTTATTAAAGTTTTGGTTGCATGAAGTCTTCTATGAAGACCATCCATGCATATTGTTCTGGATAGCTCTCTGTTCCTAAGACTACTAGTTATTTTAAGGGCTTGTCAGAAACTGTGAAATGTCTGATGTTTTACCTTACTTGCAAACCAGTAAGTTAGCCTACAATGGTCTTACAGATGGCAGCAAAAGTCAAGAGACCCATGCATCAGAGACAAAGGACTTAATGACACAACAATAGCAGTGGCCAGAGTATCAGCGTTTGCACCAGTTCAATAAATCTCACTTCCTACAGGGTGATACACAGTGGGCCAGGTAACATGCAGAGAGATGTAAGATCTCAGAGCCTAAGGAACTCAAATCTTTGATAACGGGCAGGATGTCTGCTAACCTTTGTCCTGGGGGGGTGTTATTTTTATTATACTGGGCAGTAAGCAAGGCTGCCCTTGGCTCCAGAGGAGGCCACTATTTCTATCTTCCAAGGCTGACAGCTCTACACACATCCTTGAAAAGACAGCCTGGTTTTACTGGCTTTCAAAGATAAGCTTGAACGAGACTTGATCATCATTCAGTTCTTCTGTTACCTGTATTGAGATTGTGCAAATATGCTATTTTCTCTGTAAAGTTCACTAACTTTATTCATACATAAGAGATGCTTTTGGTTTTATTTATTAAGTTGAAATTTTCTTATTAGAGAAAATGATGAAACTATTATGGGTTGGATGTGAAAGTATGTTTTTTCAGGAAAAATGTGAAAGTAGATAGGTGCTCGCAGAACTTTGCCACAAGGAGCTGATGACAACTTAAATGATTTTAATTTGAATACTGTTTTGTACAACTTTCTTCCATCTTACATCATCCTCTCTGCTTCCTGTAATTCCCATATGGGAATGGGGCAGTTTCAGGGATTCACTGAACTCATATACAGTATTCAAATGATTTTGTCTGTTGTGTTTTTTTAATTGAGATAAAGTTGACATACAACATTAAATTAGTTTCAGCGGTACGACATAATGATTCAATGTTTGTATATATGTTGAAATGATCACCACAATAAGTCCAGTTAACATCCGTCCCCATATAGAGTTACAAATTTTTTCTCTTGTGATGAGGACATGGCATATTTCAAGGTGCAGAAGAATCAACGATGATGTCATACTTTTCCATAGACAGCTTGATGAATTTGGACATAAGCATACACCCTTAAGACTGTCACCACCATCAAGGCCACAAACATATCCATCATCTCCCAAAGCTTTCTCTCACCTCCTTTATTACTATTATTCTCTGGTAAGAACTCTTAATATCTACTCTATTAGCAAATGTAACATATGCGATACAGTCTTGTTAGCTGTAGGTACTATGCCGTATCCTAGATTTCCAGAACTTATTTATCTTGATAACTGAAACTTTGTATCTTTGAACATCAGCTCCCCATTTCTCCATCTCCCCAGCCCCTGGCAACCACCATTCTAACCTCTGCTTGTGTGAGTTTGACTATTTTGGATTCCACAAATAAGGGAATATTTGCCTTTCTCTGTCTGCCTTATTTCACTTAGCACAATGTCTTTTAGATGCATTCATGTTGTCAAAAATAGCAGCAATTCCTTCTTTTTTCAATGTTGAATAATATGCCATTTCTTTATCCCTTCATCCATCAGTGACGTTTAGGTTACTTCCGTATTTTGGCTATTGTGAATTAGCTGCAATGAACATTAGAGGGCAGATATCTCTTTGAGACCCTGACTTCAATTCCTGTGGGTGTCTACCAGAAGTGGGATTGCTGGATCATAGGCTAGTTTTCATTTTTGGAGGAAATTCCACACTGTTTTCCATAATGGCTGTACTAGTTTACATTCCCACGAGAGTCCCTTTTCTCCACATCCTCACCAACATTTGTCATCTTTAGTTTTTTTGATAATCGCCATCATAACAGGTGTGAAATGATAGCTCATTGTGGTTTTGATTTGCATTCCCTGATTTGTGATGCTGAACAACTTTTCATACACCTGCTGGACACCTGTATGTCTTCACTGGAAAAATTATACTCTGGTCCCCTGCCCATTTTTTAAATTGATTTGTCTTTTTGTTTTTGAGCCAAACAAAAAAAGAGAACAAAATTTCCAGGCATTATGGGTGCTTCCCAGTTGATGCAGATGGCTTTGTATTTACAGTGGTACAAAAAGATCATGTTTCGTGCTTTTTCTTCAGTTTGTCATAAGACCAGCAGTAGCTGCTTCACGGCAGATAATCGGGATCTTCTGGGTTTGGAGGTTTACAAAATAAATGAGTGGTAAGGAATTTTTTATTTTTCCAAGGAAATTATTGTGATCATAGTCCATGGAATCCAGGATTGTTAGGTGTAGGAGGAAATTAAGGTGAGTATCATTGATCTGGCGTTACTACTGATCTTGAGGGACAGGTATCTACTGTATGATTGTTTGAATAAAAATATTAGAGATCAGGAATTTGTGGTGGTTGAATATGTTTTGTAAATTATTTAGTTTTGAACATAACCATTTGGATTATGTGAACATCTGGGATATGGGAGTAAGTTGCTAACAGGGGGTGGTTGATAACGTCACTATTGATTTAATCTCTATGAACACCAAGTGGTCAATGGATTAAGCAAATGAGTAGACAGAAAACACAAAAATGGTAAGATTTGAGATTTACTAAAGGACTGGGGGCCGACTGTCCTGAGAGGGAGTGCCAGGACTTGTGCGGTTGAGAGTGACAGGGAAAAGAAGAGAATAGACTAACACTCAAACAAGGAGGGCGTGTTAACAGGATGGAGGGGGGAAATGATCTGGAGGAGCCTTGAGTTTTGACCTTGAGCTTTCTGTTCTTGATGCAAATCTGCCTGATGACATCCCAGGACACAGGTCAGATCTGTCCAAACCAAAGCCTGGTTTAAGCATTTCCATTCTTTTGAGGTTGTCCAGTGACATATTCAAGAGGCCAGTTACTAAAATCCCAACCCATCCTGTCAATGACTGGTCTCTGAGAGGACAACTTGGGCCAGCCCCACCAGATCTGCTGGCCCGAGAGACCGCAGGGACTCTAGGCCTGCAGCAGTGCAGGACAACTCGTAAGTCCTTTCAATCTTGCCAAAAAGTTTGTAAAAACTTGCACCTAGTCACACAGGTGAATCCCTGCCAGGTGTGCTCGCAGGTGGTCTGCATTCCAGGTCCCATTCCCACTCCTGCTGGTCTTCAGATTTGGCAGAGATGATGCCAGGAACTGATCTGTGCATTCCACAGCTCCACTGTGGAGGTATCTGGAAGGAGGAAAGGGCAGTGAAGAGCACAGGAGTGAGACTGGTGATAGCACTGATGGCGGACACACTTGCTAGCAAGGCAGAGAAAGTGAGGGTCTAAGAAGGACATCCTGACAGCAGATGAAATGGAGCAGGCACCTCAGTGAGGTCTCTTGGCAGCGTCTCTAATGTTTCCTTGCTTTGAGCTCTTGAAACTTTAAAATATATTGATACTTTTCTTTTATTAAACTCTGTTTCGAGACATAGAAAATATAGACAACAGTTTATTTCTGAGGTGAGAGGTTGAGTTTCAGGTGAGGAGAGAATGATCTTCCTTTTTCATGCTGTTCTCTCATTTTCCTTTACTATGTATATTATTCATTTGTACTTAAAGTCAGCAGCGAGTTATCAATGTCAAGGGATGATTCAGTTTTTCCCGTCACAGTCACAGTAAAACCTACTAAAAATGGATTATTCTTTTTGTATAATATTCCAATAGATTCTAAAATATTATTTCAAA
Source organism: Diceros bicornis minor (assembly GCF_020826845.1). Taxonomy (NCBI): domain Eukaryota; kingdom Metazoa; phylum Chordata; class Mammalia; order Perissodactyla; family Rhinocerotidae; genus Diceros; species Diceros bicornis. The sequence goes on from NW_026691160.1 coordinate 342,580, forward strand.
CACACTTTTGTGTCTATGTTCTCAAATTAGATATTTACTTCTAGGTCTCCATTTTTCTGTTCTCTGTTGCATGCTAATTCAGAGTTGCATCTAAGGAAATACCAGATTTCCCTCAGTTTTTTAGATCCATATGTGTTGGAAATTTGATTCATGGAGATGAACACGGCAGTTGGGGGATCGTGCTATTATCAAAAGAGATCTTCTCAGTATCATTAATGCTGAAAGAACCCACTGCATGTTGGGATTTAATTGTCTATCTGAGGGATCAAGCTTTCACTGTTGGCACTTCTCTTTCTCTTTGGAGGGAAAGTACAGCCTCCCCAGTCTTTCCGTTACCAAATCACTTTCCTGGGTGGCTGGGCCGTGGCAAGAAGGGCTTGGGATGCCGGGAACCAGGATTCATTTTCAGCTTCTGGTTGTCCTGAGAAGGCTTCCCTGGCAGAGTGCAGCCTGTGTGTCTGGGTGACACTTGCAGCCATCAGAAATGAGGGGATAACTCACAAGTGCCAAGCGATTCATCTGGTCCTTGTCTTACAGGGTGTTCCCAAGGGATGAGGTTCAAAATGCCACTTGGTAACCATTTGAAAGCTCCTAGTCATGGGGTGGGTTCTCGGGGCGAGCTCAGAGCAGTGTCTGTTCACCACCAGATGGGAAGTATTTCAGTATTTTAATTGGTAAGGCTGTGTTCATGCACGTCCATGGACCATCAGTTCAGTGGCATTCCCTGCTGTAGCCCCTCACACCCCTGTCGTGCCTCATCTTTGAAAGCTCCAAACAGTGTTCACACCCCAGCAGGTGGTGGTAATGTAACCACAGCCCAGGACTGGGGACAAAAACACAAAAACCCAGAGGCAACACAGTTTATGGGCTCGGGCCCAATTGCCCCATTTGGACAAGTTGATAACACCAACACTTAGTGTGTAAACTGGAGGATTGTCCAAGACCCTGGACCTCAGAATTACACGGGCTCAGAAGTCACCTTGGATAGCAAGGGACAGTGTGAGGTCACTCACTGGCCGGGATTATGGTCCCTTATACTGACAAAGTAGAGCTTACCCGAGATCCATCAGGCCAAGCGAGGGAGGAGGCTTGGGGCCTTCTGGGGAATTTCTGCCCTAAAGGGAATTGCATAAGGAAGGCAGGGGTGCTGAAAATCCTAGTTCACAGGGAGCAGCCATGTTTATGGAACGAGGCCCAGCAGTACCCTTAAAAGCTGCATCACAAATCTTTCCTCCTGGATACAGAACAAGCAGGAAAAGGAATTCAGAGTCTTGGACAAGGATCCCAGCAGGATTCAAATCCAGGTCAGGGGTGAACAGGGAGCCCCTAGAGGGGCCTCAGGAGCGAGGTCCTGCCTGCCTTTAGTCCATTTGCAAATGACCTTCCTTGGGCCTTGTCCTCTCCACGTGCACGTTTTGATCTTTTTACATTGTTTTCCCCACTTAGAGCTGATGCAATTCAAGAGATTGAACTAGAAAACTACAAGTTCCTAAAATTTAGTCAAAAGAAATCTCAAAAAGAGAAGCAGAAAACGTTGCGTGTTACTCCAGAATGTAGAAAGGCAGCCCCTGCCTGTGACACGACATTGTCCTGGGTAGTGCTGTTTTAAAGACACCCACATTTCAGTGGTTGTTGCTCTGTCTGTGAAACTACCTTCAACCTTAAAATCCCAAAAGAACGGGCAGGGACCATGTCTGCTCCTGGAGGAGCTGAATGATACTGAAATGAGCTGGTCTTCGGAATTATGGGGACTTGGGATTGTCCCCACTAACCAGGGAAGGGACTGGCCCTTCTCCCTTTGCCCACATACAATAAGCTGAAGACCCAGAAGAGTTCGTGATTCGAGGAGAAATGTGAGATTCAGTGTCTCACTTACATGCTTACAGAAAGCGACAGAACCACACCACAACTCCCAGGCTCTAAAGGGAACAGGACTTTAATATAATATTCAAATATGGCGTTTATAATTTACAACAAATAACTACTGTCCCTCCCCATTGTGTGAATAGGTGCTAGGGTAGAGACATCAGGGAGCTGGGGTGGGGTGGTCCCCTCTCTCTTGGGTTTCAGGGGACCTCAGAGATCAGCTTACAATGCTTCCCTTCCCGTCAGGTGGGAGGAGCTGGCCCAGTGCAGGGAAAGCCTCCCAGCTGTGTCCCCGCTGCTGAGAATGGGGCTGTGGTCAGCCACTGGTATAGGGCTCGGTGTTGGGGCCTGGGGACTGAGTAGAAGAGTCGGGTTATCCTGGGGGGCCTCCCTCAGTATCATGGCCCCCACCCTGTCCCCACTGCACTGAGTGCTCCAGACTCTGTGCTCAGTGCTGTCACCCACCAGTACCCCATTTGTCCCTGCAACGCAAGAGATTATTTAGTATCACTTAATTCACAGAGGAGGAAACGGAGTCTCAGGAAGCTGAAGAGAGTCACCCCAGTCACAGTACTGCTCAGTAGTGGAGCTGGGATCCCAGTGCCAGCTGTCCGACTCCCCAAGGGCACGTTTAGCCGGAAGCTTTACTGAACCGTTAGGAGTCAGTCACCACGGCCCAGACACTCACTCACTCCTGACCTTAATGATGGCGGGTTTTTCTTATCCTTGAGTATTCTGCTCGCCAACTAGTTCTGGGGGTCCAGCTGGCAGGACAGGCTGTAGCTCCAAGACAGAGAGTCACCTGTGAGCCTACCAGGAGACACACCTCAGGTGTCCCCCCACTGCCTGCCCGGCAGCTGGAGTCTAGGTGTCCCAGAGGTCGCCATGCAATAAGGCCTGGGGCTGAGTGGGGGGCCACGGAGACAGGCTCTCTGGACTGGCCAACAGGGAGAGTCCACCCCTGCCCTCACCCAACTCCTGCCTGGCCTCACCTATCATTCTCGTTGAGCAGCTCCATGTCCTAGAACCAGGTCCCAAATCGCTCCTCGGGCTCTAGGTTGTAATTCTTTGCGGCCACCTGGAGCAGAAGGATCTCCCTCATGACTGGGTATTCCTGGGACCAGAGGGAAGGAGAGGATGCAGATAGGGCCTGGGTGGGCGATGCATCATGGACCTTGTGGGTGGTGAGGAGTGGGGCAGGGGACCATCCTGGGAACCCTCCTTCCCTCCAGTTCCATCCAGGCTCTACCTGTTCACAGAATGGGAATAATCAGCCCCTCCTCCAGGAAGTTTTCCTTGATGCCATCCTCCCCTCAACCCACCCGCCAATTGGTTGGGTCTCCCACTTCTCTGTTATCAAACTCTTCCACTAAATGTAAGATACAGGGGGTGGAGCCAGGGACTGTTCTGCCCAGAGGGTCTCTGATTTCCTCCTCCTTCCCCTCCCCTGCAGGGAGTGCGGCAGCTGTTCACTTCAGTCCTCTTCTCAGGTTGATCTCATTCCCATGGAAGGCAGAGAGCCAGAGTCCATCAGACAGAGCCCTGTAGCCTGACTAGACTCCTAGGTCCACCCCTTCTCATGTTGCACTACTGCCAGGTCCCCAGAGGGGGCCGGGCATGCACAGAAAACAGGACTTGGACCTAGGCCGGGATCTGGGCTCCAGAGAAGCAGGACATGGGCGAGAGGCTGAGGGACCTGGCAGCACAACCCTCTCTGATGACAGACTTGGAGGCTGAGGCCTCAGGCAGACGGGACTGCTCAGCCACTTATGTGCTGCCTGACTTGGAGGGGTCTGAATTCTCTCTCCCTCCATGGGCAGCGTGGGAGGGAGAGGCTGCGTCCAGCTCAGATAAAACCTCAAGCAGCTGTGCCGTCAGGCAGCTCTGAGCTTCCCCAGCCTGAGGAACCGGAATGGGTGTCTCAGGTGGAGCCTCTGTTCACTCATCCCTAAGATGGGCCTGATGCCCCATCTCCCAGGGGTGGCTGAGAGGCTCTTATGACAGGAGATGTGCCAAGTGCTGAGAGCTCAGAGCTCAGTTCGGGGGCTCCCCCTCCCAAGGCTCAGGATCCTGGCCCTCCTTGCCTGGTCCTCAGGTGCACTCATCTCGAGATTATCACCCATCAGCAGGTGCAGCATCAGCAGGTGACCAAGGAAAGTGCTAAGATATGGGACGACACTTTGTGACATCGGGGTGTGGGTGGGATGAGTCCTTGTTCTCAAGTCGGCCCCCTGCAGACCCTCCCCTGAAAAGTCCTCACCCTCAGCCTCCTGGCCCACACCAGGGTTCCCACGGGGAGCAGCCAAGACGCCTAGCAGCCTCCCCCAACCCCTCCTCCTTTCACAGCCCAAGAAAACCACACTCCTCCTCCTCACCTCCCAGGGCCGCCTTCTGGCAAATCACAGGGTGTGCGGTCCCTGGCCCTCCCCACAACAAACCCATCCTGCACCAGCTCTTCCAGGCCCTCCTCCCGGTCACTTCTACTGGAGGATTCAGGCACTGTGGCAGCAAGAGGAAGGGGCCTCCTCTCTTGATTTGAGGGCCTCCAGCTGGGAGGGCAGAGCCGCTCCCCCACAGGCACACTCACCTGCTGCTGCTGCTTCTCCTGCACTCTCTAGAGGCTGATCTGCGGGGGGGCAAACGTGGAGGGCCTCTGCTGCCAGGGTCGAGGTGAGTGTCAGTAAGGCCATAGTCCCCTCACCCCATTTCTCTCCAGCACCACTGGCCTCTGACCGTGGACATCTGACTGCACGCATCTGGTACCAATAGCACTCCATCCTCCAAGGTGTTGTGATTCTAGAACAAGCCAAGCTCCAACTCTCACTCTGGGTGTGAGCTTGGGCTTTGGGCCAGGCTTCCCTGAGCCTGTTTCCTCACCTGGAAGGTGTGAGAATTCCAGCTACCTCACAGGTTCTCCTGAGGACTCAGTGTCACATGACACTGTTCTCACCCTCACCCTTCCAGGTGGATCAGGCAGAAAGATCCCACAGTCTTTTCTTCCCTCTTACCTCATCACCACCCTGTGCGGCCTGCAACTGAGGTTCAACTTGGGGAGGACTGGCCCCCAAGTTCACTCTCTGCTTTCAGGGTTCAGTTTGGAATGAGAGCCTGAGTTTCTTTCTGTCTGTAGGCCTGGGCAATCTCGTGCTTCTCTCTTCTCTAGGCGTCCACATTGGGCAACCCGAAAACACTGGTATTTGATTCCTCAGTTACAGGGATTTGACAGAGTGAGAGAGAGAGATGGAACATGAAAGAGGGAGTAAGAGGAAGTGAGAGACTTTTTTAGTTAAAATTTAGACAAGAAATCCCATCACTTTGGCTGTTATTATGTTAAGAAGCCAGCTACTAACTACTTAGTGGTTCCACTGGGATGGCTCTACCATGGGTGCAGCTTACTGGGTACCACTGTGGAGATTGCCCACCTCATAGGCCAAGACGAGACACTTGGGTCGCATTCTCCATTAAACAGGAAACAATTGAATGGTTTTATGACACAGGATGGTAGTATCTAAATTTCCATTAGTTTCAACCCCCTCGTGATGCTGACCTGAAAATGAGACCAAGTTGGAAGCGACTGTTCCAATATCACATTGCTAGAACCCAGGCCTGTTTTGAGTGGTGTTCTGTGCTACCTGTCACCCCTTCTTGTTATTCTTCCATCTCTAAGTTTGTGCCTTAGGTACATGTGACACCAGCTCACAGGGGTAATAGATATTATGTCATATACACCGGCTGACATCCCTAGGAAGTAGATTCTAGTCTGATCCCCATGGTGCAGGTTTAGAGACTGGGGAGGACCTGAGAGGTACAGGGGCTTTCTCAGGATGAAGAACTGGTAAGAAAAAGGAGGTCAACATTCATCTCTGTCTCCTCAAAGTTAAGACCCGACTTAGGTTTCCAGGGAGCTGTGGCTAGGGCTGTGTAGGCTCCTTGTGTACAGTTCAGGAGATGACATGGGGGAGGAGGGTGAGCAGCCAGGGCACAGGGGGCAGCTCTGGACAAGTCTGATTGAGGGAAGGGGCCCAGGTAAAGGAATCTTGAAAAATGACCTCACTTCCTTGGTCATAAACCTCAACAGATCTTAGAACTCTGGTAACCAGGCACCCACAGCCCCCCATCCAGCTCACTTGACTGGAGACAGTCAACAGGAAAAAATATTTTGTTGTTGTATCCCAACTTTTGGAGGATCTAGGCTCAAAAAAACCCAGAAAGTGAAACTTCTTGGTCGTTGCCGACGTTGGCTCAGCCCTCATCCCCGACGCCTCTGCGCATCTGGCAGGAGGCAGTGAAGGGTAACACGGGGCAGCCCAGGAAAGGCTAGTGCAGGCCAGGACACAACTGTGATCCTACCTGATCAGCCCCACACCCCTTACCCTTCATCGTGTGTGTGTGTCTGTGTGTGTTTGTGTGGAAGGGAGAAGGCAGGGTATGAGGGGTAGGCCATTCCTGGGCAGGAGCTGGTTGTTAGGTGTCGGAAGCATGGTGGGCCTGTCATGTTCATAGCCCAGGTCATGGCTGGCAGCATGAGAAGGTGAGCTCCTCTACTCATGTTACTGAGCCATGGAGCTTTCATCTCTTTTCCTGCCTGACCACAGTTCTTTGCAGGGATGTCCCTCTGTGCCTGAACTGAGGAGCAGACTTTCTCTTGGGGGTTGACCTCAGTGGCAGTCTGCAGGCAGCCCCTCATTCCTTCTGGCCCAGCTCCAGAGCAGTCTTTGCAGAACTCCAATCAAAAGATCATCGAGGAGCTGCCCAATAGTTTCAATTTCACCAACTCACTAGGCAAGGGGAAGGTGCCTGACGCCACAAACACCATCCAGTGCTGCTCTGAGATGAGAGCAGGAGCAGAAAGTCTCCACACTCAGGACCTTGAGATAACCAGGTTGGACCAGAACTAGGGCATGACCAGACTGGGGCTGTCTCTTTTTCAATCTAAAGGGGATGTACACGCAGGTAACCTTGCCTGGTTCGGAGCAGAGCTGCCATGACCCTCTTACCCTTGCCCGGTGTGAGCTTCTGGAGGCCACTGAGGCAGAGGCAGAGGGTAAGGGGGACTGCAGGCTGCATATTCCTGGAAGGGAAGTGGGATCTTGCTTGTGTTTAGAAGGACACATGGAAAGTCAGCTATGTGGGTGAATCTTTCTCTTTATACCACTGTAGCGCCAGCTGCAGAGCTCCAGCCAGTGGCAGAAGCAGAGCAGTGTGCAGTGGTGGAGGTAGAGCTGGCTACAGCTCCGTTAACATCACCCCTTCTAGAGTTGGAGCCAGAGTCCCCTCCATCAGCAGTGTTGGAGCTGGAGCAAGGGCCAACATCGGCTCCAGCAGGAGTGGGAGCTGCTGAGCTGGAGTCACCTGGACCATCATTTCTAGTGGGAAGTCCGTCTCCACCTGTGGCTGTTAAGGAGCGTGAGAAGAAGCCCAACCTCACGGCCTTCTCTCCTAAGCAGGTGGTAGAGCGGTTGACCGTGATGGATGCGGTGAGCAGCTGTGCTCTCAAGGTGGGGTGGAACAGGCCTTCCCTCTGCCATCATTGCCCCAGACCTGATCCAGACTCCCATGATCTGGGCCCAAATCCTAGCTCCACCCCTTACCAACCATATGACCTGGGCAACTTCTGGAACCCCCAAGCCTTTGCTGTCCACCTGCAGATCGTAGAGATGGACACTAACAGGACCTGCTCCACAGAGTGGCTGTGCCAGCTCCATGAGGTAGAAGAGATGGAAAGATGGGCAGGGCCTGGCCCATCAGTGGTGGAGGGGAACTCACTGTGTGCAGCCAGGTCTACAGTGGCCCAGCCGTCTCCTCATGAGGCTCAACAGCCTCAGGACTTGACACCTGATGTGTGCTTCACTACAAGGGAGACAGACAAGGCCAGTGGTTGTAGCTGCCACGGGGGAATGTACATCAGAATGGGGAGTGGGACCAGAGCGGAGATCAGGGTGGTGGAAGATGCCTCCTTGACATGAGCAGAATTAAGCCACCGTCTGGAGCTTGGAGTTAGCCAGGACGGGCTGGGTGCAAATGCCTCTCTCTCTTCTCTGCCGGGATTGTGTCCTGGGTCATCCTGTGTTGGGTACCCTCGGTGGACAGAGAAGAAAACCCAGGGACTCTCACAAGGCTCAGGCCACATCCTGAGCTTCCTGAGCTCCAGCTCTAAACTGTGACACCTGTGTCGGACTTTAGGGGCTTTGGACACAGAGGTGGCCTGTGGCAGGGCTGGATGACACTCCCTCTGTTCCCCAGGAGCTCTTCTGGAAGGTGGTGCCCTCTCAGTGCCTGGGATCCACCTGGCACAATAAGAACAAGCCTGGCAGTGAGCACTAGACACCCACTATCCAGGCCACCATCGACCAGTTCAGAAGGGTGGCCAGCCTCGTCATCACCACCTGCCTTGGGGACCGAGCATGACAGCCCAGGACAGGGCGAGGGTGGTAGAGCACTGGGTCCAGGTGGCCCAGGTGTGCCGCTCTCTGGAGACTTGGGAACTGCCTCTCCACGTTTATCAGCTCCCAGGATTGAAGTGTGTGGTCTAAGCTCCTGCAAGTCCCTAGGCCCTTCCTGCCAGGGGCCCACTGACCTTGACTCCAGGTCCCAGTGGGAGGCTGCTCACTTCCTACCTGTCTAATTCCCTGGGTTGAGCTAAACTCCTCCTCCTTGTGAGTGTTACTCTCTGGGTCCTAAATGTCCTTCTGGGGCTCCCTGAGCATCTGTCTCATCCGGGAGGGGAGATTTAAATAGAAGGGGACTGAAGCTAGAGCAAGCGGGGCTCCAGTGCCCAACTTCACACCTCATTCTCTTCCCTTCCCCAAGAGTGCGAGATCTGGAAGAACTTCTCCTCGCCCTGCACTGTCATCTCTGCTCTGCAGAAAACTTCCACAAGCCATCTGAAGAACACATGGGGGGAAGTTTCCCCGTGGGTAGGCCTCTCTCCATAGGAGGACCAGGATGGATGGGGGATCTCCTGTATGACTGCCATTGGCGCCTCAGTCAGCTGGGAACTCTTGGGAGGCAGCAAATGCTGGGGACAGGGCCTGGACGTTGGCAGTTGGTCTCTAAGTCTCCTGGTGACCTTAGTGAACCAGTTCTGCTTCAGTACTCGGTTTCCCTAAATGTCAGCTACTGGATTGAGCCACATTGGGGATATTCAAGTGTTTATAGCAACAGAACTCTATGGTCAGTTGAAACTCATAGTGGTCAAAACAGAGCTGCTCTGTAGAGCTGGGGAGTGGAGACCCCAGTGACCAACAGGAGAGTCCCCTGCCAGTCCCATGAGACCTTAACGCTCAGAGGATCCCAGTGAGAACGCTCCTCCAGACAGGTTGAATCTCTTGGGTTGTCAAAGAAAGGGGATTTGCACTCAGACCCCTCATATTATCCCTAAATTTATCCTTCCCTCTTTCCCCTCCCCTCGGGTAAAGCTCTGAAAAACTTAAGGAGCTCTATAACCAAGACGAGTCCTTGAGCAGAGAACTGATGACCAAGATAAAGTGGAGGCCGTGGGTCTGGAAAGAGAGGAGGGGAGAGAGGGGTAGGGGGACTGGGCAGGCTGTAGGTTTGATAGTTTCTCACTTGAAATTTCTCTGAAACATTCCCATCTATCTTGTCCAGGTTAACAAGCAGAGGGATCTGTTCAGCCCATGGGCGGCAGGGTGCCATTTTTCGGCAGGAGGCCCTGGTCATGGGACACAGTGGTGTTGGTTGGGCTGTTCCAGGAGGAGTTGCCGAGCTGGTGCCATCAGCAGGTCTCTGGCTTCCGTGCACGTCCATCCTGCTGGATGTAGCTTCTTCCAGGCTGTTGCGGTGGGTTTAGCCCTCAGCCTAAAACTGTCCTCAGGAAGCCAGGCCCCTGCTGCTCCTTCTGTGTTCACCACGTCTGCGAAGACTTGACTATCATCCTTCTTATCATCTTTCTTTTCCTCTTACCCTACAAAAACCAATCATGAAAGTGGGTCAAATGATAAAGGAAGCCTGCCTTTTTAGGAAAATTATCCTGGCTGTTTTGTACTTCCACCCACCCTCGATCCCCTGGGGCTAGATCTGACCTGTGTCCCGGGATGTCATCAGGCAGATTTGCATCAAGAACAGAAAGCTCAAGGTCAAAACTCAAGGCTACTCCAGATCATTTCCCCCTCCATCCTGTTAACACCCCCTCCTTGTATGAGTGTGATTCTATTCTCTTCTTGTCCTTGTCACTCTCAACCGCACAAGTCCTGGCATTCCCACTCAGGACAGTAAGTCCCCAGTCTTTTACTAAATCCCAATTCTTACCATTTCTGTGTTTTCTGTCTACTCATTTGCTTAATCCATTGACCACTTGGTGTTCATAGAGGTTAAATCAATAGTGATATTATCAACCACTCCCTGCTAACGACTTACTCCCATATCCCAGATGTTCACATAATCCAAGTGGTTATGTTCAAAAGTAAATAATTCAGAAAACATATTCACCCACCACAAATTCCTGATCTCTAATATTTTTATTCAAACACTCATACAGTAAATACCTGTCCCTCAAGATCAGAAGTAATGCCAGATCACCAATCCTCACCTTAATTTTCTCCTCCACCTATCTAATCCTGGATTCCATGGACTATGATCACAATAACTTCCTTGGAAAAATAAAAAAATCCTTACCACTCATTTATTTTGTAAACCTCCAAACCCAGAAGATCCCGATTATCTGCCATGCTGCAGCTACTGTTGGTCTTATAACAAGCTGAAGAAAAAACACGAAACATGATCTTTTGGTACCACTGTAAACACAAAACCATCTGCATCAACTGGGAAGCATCTATAATGCCTGGAAATTTTGTTCTTTTTTTTGTGTTGGCTCAATTACAAAAAGACAAATCAATTTATAAAATGGGCAAGGGACCACAATAGACTTTTTCCAATGAAGACATACAAGTGGCCAATAGGTCTATGAAAAGGTGTTTGGCATCGCTAATCATCAGGGAATACAAATCAAAACCACAATGAGCTATCACTTCACACCTGTTAAGATGGCGATTATCAGAAAAACTAAAGATAACGAATATTGGTGAAGATGTGAATAAAAGGAACCCTTGTGGGAATGTAACTAGTACAGCCATTATGAAAAACAGTATGGAGGTTTCTCCAAAAAAGAAAACTAGCATATGATCCAGCAATCCCACTTCTGGTATATACCCACAGGAATTGAAATCAGGGTCTCAAAAAGATACCTGTACTCTAATGTTCATTGCAACTAATTCACAATAGCGAAGATATGGAAGTAACCTAAACGTCACTGATGATGAATGGATAAAGAAATGGAATATTCTTCAACCTTGAAAAAAGAAGGAATTCCTGCCATTTTTGACAACATGAGGGACCTAGAAGATATTATGCTAAGTGAAATAAGGCAGACAGAGAAAGACAAATACTTATATGTGGAATCTAAAATTGTGAAATTCATACAAGCAGATGTCAGAATGGTGGTTGGCAGGGGCTGGGGAGATGGAGAAATGGGGAGCTGATTGTCAAAGGATACAAAGTTTCAGTTATCAAGATAAATAAGTTCTGGAGATGTAGGATATGGCTTAGTGCCTAAAGGTAACAAAACTCTATTGCATACGTCACATTTGTTACTAGAGTAGATACTAAGAGTTCTTACCACAGAATGATAGTAATAAAGGAGGTGAGAGAAATCTTTGGATGGTGATGGATATGTTTGTGGCCTTGATGGTGGTGACAGTCTCAAGGGTGTATACTTATGTTCAAATTCATCAAGCTGTATATAGAAAAGTATTACAGAATTGTTGATTCTTCTGCACCTTGAAATATGCCATGTCCTCATCACAAGACAAAAACATTTGTAACTATGTATGGGGACGGATGTTAACTGGACTTATTGTGGTGATCATTTCAATATATACTCAAACATTGAATCATTACGTTGTACCCCTGAAACTGATATAATATTATATGTCAACTTTACCTCAATAAAAAAAACACAACAAACAAAACCATTTGAATATTGTAAATGAGTTCAGTGAATCCCTGAAAGTGCCCCATTCCCATATGAGAGTTACAGGAAGCAGAGAGGATGAAGTAAATGGAAGAAAGATGTACAAAACACTATTCAAATTAAAATCATTTAAGTTGCTATCAGCTCCTTGTGGCAAAGTTCTGTGAGCACTGATCTTCTTTTCCATTTTTCCTGGAAAAGCATACTTTCAGATCCAACCCATAACAGTTTCATCATTTCCTCTAATACGACAATTTCAACTTAATAAATAAAGCCAAAAGCATCCCTTATGTATGAATAAAGTTAGTGAACTTTACAGAGAAAAGAGCATATTTGCACAATCTCAATAAAGGAAATAGAAGAACTGAATGATGATCAAGTCTCATTCAAGCTTATCTTTGAAAGCCAGTAAGACCAGGTTATCTTTTCAAGGATGTGTGTAGAGCTGTCAGCCTTGGAAGATAGAAATAGTGGCCTCCTCTGGAGCAAAGAGTAGGCTTGCTTACTGCCCAGTATAATAAAAATAACACCCTCCCAGGACAAAGGTTAGCAGACATCCTGCCCGTTATCAAATATTTGAGTTCCTTAGGCTCTGAGATCTTGCAACCCTCTGCATGTCACCTGGCCCACTGTGTATCACCCTGTAGGAAGTGGGATTTAGTGAACCAGTGCCAATGCTGATACTCTGGCCACTGCTATTGCTGTGTCATTAAGTCCTTTGTCTCTGACCCATGGGTCTCGTGTCTTTTGCCAGCATCTGTAAGACCATTGTAGGCTAACTTATTAGCTTGCAGGAAAGGTAAAATATCAGACCTTTCACAGTTCCCAACAAGCCCTTAAAGTAACTAGTAGTCTTAGGAACAGAGAGCTATCCAGAACAATATGCATGGATGGTCTTCATCGAAGACTTCATGCAACCAAAACTTTAATAAGTCTCTCTGATCTCTTTTATTTCTACCCCAAGTAGAAGGAGAGGCACCAAGCTATTACAGACCTAGGGCTTGTGCAAGCCACCTGGAGACCTAATAACCAGCAACTTCCCATGGGCAGCAAAGACAGTGGGGCATATTTCCAAAATGGACCCATATGTCTCCCTATCATCCAAAAGACAGTACATTATCTTAATTTATGATGATTTGAGTCATTAAAATCTTGTGATGGGCCAAAGATACACTTCTACGAGGAGTCAGGCACATAGCAGTTGTAAGCAGATTAACACACTTGGTGAATATCAAACGCTCAACTAAACGTAGTGTTCTAATCAATTATAAGGTACAACAAATTTAATTAGGTCAATTAAATGATATTTGATGGTATCCTTGATTATCACTCTCTAATAATGAACAAGAAACTCACGTAGATAACTATAATTGGTCTTACTTTAAAATATGGTAGTCAGGACTGTTTGAGATAAACTGGAGATAAAGAAGGGGAGAAATAGATAAAAGTTAGCTGCTCTGAAGCCACTGTCAAGCCCCCTGGAACTACATGTAACCCAGGAGATCGAGGCAGACGGCTTTGTGCCTAGATCCCCCTGCACTGTGGTTCTCAGGGATGTCACGGTGCTGAAGCAGCTTCTTGAATCTCGTTTACATGTCCATATGTATAACACCCTTGACCATAGTGATGAACCACCATTCAATCATCTCTTACACCCCTCTAATTAACAATTAGATTTCAAAATCATTGTATCATTACATGATCATTTATTCCTCAAATTTTTGGGATGCTGAGCTAAAAGAAAATTAAATCTCAATGGTTTCTTTTTTTTGAAGGACCAAGATATCCTTTCACACTTGGAATCCAGGTTTGAAGATAAATCCATCAAATCAATGGAAATAACTTAAGAAATGGACAGAGGGATACTTCATTCATATATACACAGTTTGCACTCTGGCAAAAATAGAGTCATATTTTTAAAAATTAGAATTTTTTGAAATTTTATAGATATTAATGACATTGTTCTGTTTATATTCCCTTTGGTTTACCAAACCAAACTCACTCTTTAATGGGCATTTCTAGCATTGAGTGCTAATAACAGCAGCTTTTTTAAATTCTTATTTTTCCCAGGTCAAAGACCAAGGGCAGAGGTCATCAAGAGGTCAAGTCTAACCTACCTACAGATGTGGTAGGCTTAACTATGGATGTTCAAGCCAGACATTGCCAGCAGAACTACATCTCTTCACCCGTAGGTGAGTTTTTACTAGTAATCACAGAGAATTAAGGATATCAAAGGAAATTCTTTATTAAGAACAAAAGATATAGATTCTTATGTTGAGTTCATTACTTTGAATTTTTGAACCAAATCACATATATCGATTGGACCATGTTCAATTCTATGATCTTTAGAAGACACAGCCTACAGCTGAAGAGGAGTAGGTACAACACCAATATCTTACCCTCTCTGAAGCCCAACTGAGAGCCCCTGGAGTCAGAAGTTTTCAAGACAAGAAAAAGTCATCCTTCATCTGAACAGAGAGAGTAGAGGCTATTCAAAGATTCAACTCACATTGTTAACATGACTTGTTAGAATGTGATGGAGCAAGCATAATACCTTCTAAGTTTCATGATTTTTCTCCAGAATACTGAGATGGATGACGTTAAAGTCCAGCTTCCGCATAAATGTCGTTATTCAGGGATAAAATTAATTTCCCTATAAAATAATTCCCATAAAAGTGTTAAAAATATATCATAGTCTCTGACTAAAAGGAAACAAAGCATATTGAGCAGTTGAAAGCAGTGTAATAAATTCCATACAAGGATCTTATAGCAGCATTATGTATAATAGTGAAACTGGATGTAATCCCTTTGCTATCAAAGAAGATATAAACAGATCATGGTATGCCTATTCTTTGGAGTACCTCTAAAACTTCTAAAAAGGTAAGTTAGAGTGATGTGCACTGATAAGGAAAGAGGTCTATGATATATGGTTTGGGAAACAGCAAATTGCAAAACGATGTAGTTATGTAATTTATGTTTAAAAAAAACTTTGTGTGTTTATAAATTCATAAGAAATTTCCAGAAGAATAAGCTGCAACCTCTTAACAATAGTTCCTTCTGAGTAGGACAGTGAGTTTGCAGGCAAGGGGATGAAAGGGGAATGTTTCACTTTACTCTACACAGATCAGTGCAATTTGACTTTTTTTACAGTGTGTATTTGTTTCATAATTAGAAAAATGAGTGATGTGACCATCTGGTGCATGGCAACAGTATTATGTTCACCAGTCTCTGTACTCTATGTTACTGCACAGCATGGACTGTAGGAGAAAGCCCAGAGGAGCAATGAAGACAAATAAGACATGACACCTGCAAAATGTCAGTAGAGTATTTCTACATAACAAACCTTCCAGGTGAGCAACAGTCAGTATCTTCCACTGCTCCAGCTCTCGCCATGAACCTAGTACCTGCCCAGAGTAAGCCAGAGGACCACGTCCCGCTAGTCCAATCCCTGCTCGGAGACTGTTTGGGCAGGGTGACTGCTATCAAGCAGACAATGGACTCAGGATGGGGCGTGTGCCTTTGGGGAGACTGGCGGAGAGGTATAAAGTGGAACACCAGCTAAGTGCTCACACCTGAGAAGCGGAGCTCCAGGTGGAGACACAAAATGTACCAAGAAACTGTGTGACGTGAAGGAAGCTACTCCATTTCTCTGAGCTTCAGTGTCCCCCCCCTGTAAAATGGGAATCACAGGACTACTTCATAGAGCTGTTGGGGAAGTTACATAAAAGTTCCTGTGACAGCCAGTGTCCACATTATTAACAAAGTCATATCCGACTTCAAAATAATCGATGAAAAGAATAATGGCAATGAGACCAAAGATGGGCTGCTCAACTTCATAAGCAGCCCCAGCAACATGAGAATGAGAGAGGCTCCTAGTAAGCAGGGTTCTTCACAGCTCCACTGGAGACGATGAACACGGGCTACACCAGGATAAGTCACTGTTGTACAGTGACTCGTGTAGGGAGGGTGGGTCCGTAAAGACACTGTGAAATCCAGTTACACACAGTGGCTCCTAGGAAACAACTACAAAGCAATCAACTCAGCAGATAGGAATGGGAAGGGGGCGAGCATAGGAGGATCAGAGCCACAAAATCTGACGGAAGACACTGAACCACGAGCGCCCAGCTCTGTCAACAGCTGCTGTGGTTGCACCAGGAGATCAAATGTCTGAGACAGCCATTGTGGAGACTGCTGGGAGCATAGTGGTCACTGAAGCCACACCCCAACAGCAGTTGCATCGGTGCACACAGAACCCGAGACTTTCCTCTCCATTAATCGTTGTTTTAAGATGATGAATATCCTCATGTTACAATCTCTCCTTCCAACCCTTGTAGATGAGTGTCATCAGAACCCCCTGAAGAGGTCACAGGCCACAGTAGGATAGAACACTGGGGGTTGGGGGAGCGGCGCTGTACCTGAACACACGGACTATCATTCGGGTCTATTGAACACGAGAGAAGAACTCGAGGATGTTTTCTAAGGAGAATTCCCCGTCTTGCCACATTCAGAGACACTGCAGAGTTTCTCGTCCGTTCTTTACAAAAATGTTAAAGAATTCGAGTAATTAATTAATAAAGAGGCAAATTCTTCACATAGTGACAGGGTCCAGTTTCCATGACCAGCTTTTTCAGTTGTTTTGATAATATCCCACATTCAGGAATCAGAAATGTAACCTATTGGGATGTGTAATATAAACAAGGACTTTTTTTCATGTAGATCATCACCCAGGTTTTTAGGGAGGACATGAATCATGAAAGTTGCTAACCATTCCTCCACAGGTTTCAATAAGACTTTTAAGTTAATTTACCAATCTCAGGAAAAGATAACTTGGTAATTCAAAATTTTGTTTCTGCATTCAAGCGTATAGTACAACCAAGAGAATGAGCAGAAAAAATTAACAAGAAGGTCTTGCTTGCATTTCATCTTTTGCAAATAATCAGGATATTTTATGCTCTGTTCCTTTCACTACTCAAATCAATTTTTAAAGAATACGGTACATTTGACTATCCCTGGGCATGTTTATCCTGGAAACTTGCCAGAATCCAAAGCAGAGATGTTAAAGCTGACGGGTTTCAAATGCTGCCCAGGTGCTGTCTACCATGAACATGCCTCTCCCAAAGCTGGACCACCGGTCTCTTCCTGAAGGATCAGAGTCATCACTCATGTCTCTGAGAGACTGGCCACTCAGGCCTGAGCTGAGATTAGGTGATCAATCTAAAGGGCAAAATGCTTAAGCTATTCTCATCTTAAGGATGCTGTTTTGGAGGCCTCTGCGCTGGAATGGGTTAGTGAAAACGGCCTACTAGATACTTGCCTGGGAATTGTGTTGTTCCCCTCTGCTCTTAGCAAATCCTGGGGAAACCAATGATTAACCCCAAGGATTCCTCAACTTCCACATCTGTGAAAAAGTCAAGCAACAGCCAATGTTACCACCCTGCAAACTCTGAAGCTGTGCTTGCAAGAGGGGCCACAAGGGCGAATGTCTCCTAGAAGCTGATGAAATGATGGTACTTTGGCTGGAGATGGCAGAGGGCAGCAGGCAAAGTGGAAAGTTTCTGGGATGTCAAACCAGTTCCCATAAGCACTTTAGAGAAGCACCTGGCGTTGGACTAGGTAAGAGGTTGTGGAAAGACCCACAGGCATGCAGGTGGGAGGAGGAATCAAGCAACGGAGGGAGGTGGTAGGGAAGAGGCGTGAGTCCAGTTTCAATTTTGGACAAAAGCAGTTGCACACTGTAGACCCGCGGCTGCCCATGCAGCCGCCACATCCTCCTAACTCCCTGGTCCCTCTCATCCCGTCACATTCCCTCCGGGACTCAGTCCAGTTGGAGCGGGTGCAGGGCCAGAGTCCTGATTCAATTGGGGTTTGGCCCTCGGTCAAGCTCACATTGCCCTGTTCCTCCCCCCAGAGCTAGGCACGGCCCTGTGCCCAGAGCCTCCTGGGAGTTCTAGTCCTGCAGCCCTACGGGCTGCCAGCTGGGAGCGGTTAAGAGAGAAAAGCTCCCAGCATGCACATCTCGTGGCCCCAATTCATGCCTTGTCTGTCGGGCCCTGGGCTCCACGCCTCTGATTCTCCATCCAACCCTCTTCTCTATACCACGCCCATTCTTCATGCCCTGCCCACCTTCCAGAGTATGCGCAGTGTGGTTGGGCTGCATCCCTTGAGGCCGGGACTCAGGTAGGGGTGGGGTTCACCAGCATGGCTATTGCTGAGGTTGCTTGCAGCCCTGGTGGAAGCTCCCTGGCCAGTACTTGAAATGTGAATTCAATATCTAAAATGGAACTACCAGGTGCCTGGGATCCTGGAATTTGCCTTTTCAAGGCCACTGTCCTACCATACCCTCTATCCCTCCAGGCTGCCATGATCCTCGCTCTGGACCCATGGTGAGGGCCGTTGCAGAGATCCTCCCTTTGGACCCAATCTGCCTGAAGGGCCCATACCTTGGTCAGGAGTCTTAGAAGGACTGCCCTGAGCCATGTCATAAAAAGGAGAAAACATCACATTGGACAGCCCCAATTCCTGCATTATACAGACAGGAAACTCAGGTGCACTGGTAAGTGACCCCTAAGCCACTTCAGGGGACCACACACATGCCCCTTCTCCCACGCTGCACACAGGCTGGTTCACTGGACTTCCTTATCCAAGTGTGGACCTCTTAGCCTCGTTAACATAGGCAACAACACTGAAACTTCCCTTTGGTCCTTCCCACAATGTTAGGCAAGTTTTTGCAGGAAGGTAATATGCAATTTCTGCTCTACTATAGGGTTGGCTCCTTGGGAACTAGTTTTAATATCCCTGTTTAAATATACCCTCAGAATCACAAAATAATTTTTTGCTTTGGGGGGTTATGGTGATAATTCTCTGAAGTCGTTTTTTCATTTAGCCTTTCTGATTGACTCCAAATACTACAGCACCACACGCTTCTTAGAATGGTGGATGCACAGCTCCACTTCTTTGCAGGGAGAACGCACAACAGCAGAATATCCGTGGCCTGACTTTCTGGAGCATCCGTATTACTACAAGATTTGGAAGAAGAAAAGTTAGGTCATTTCCAAGGTAAGGAATTAAAAACTTAACACTAAGATGAGGTGGGAAAGTCATATGCCATTAATAATTGTCAGTAATCTGTGCCTGAAATGTCAGACTTTCTCTGAGAAAGAACTCTGAGACCCTATTTCCCATTGTTTTATTTATTTATTTATTTTTTTAAAGATTTTATTTATTTATTTTTTCCCCCCAAAGCCCCAGTAGATAGTTGTATGTCATAGCTGCACATCCTTCTAGTTGCTGTATGTGGGACTTGGCCTCAGGATGGACGGAGAAGTGGTGCCTCGGTGCGTGCCGGGGATCCAAACCCGGGCCACCAGCATCGGACTGCGGGCACTTAACCACCAAGCTACGGGGCCGGCCCCCCATTGTTTTAAATAGGAAAAGTTGGAAGGCATAGCAAATCTATTGAAAAACTCTACCAATTTCCTAAGTCGCAATATGGCACCTAGACATAAGTTACGAACATCATGTGCTCCTCATTTTGTTCCTCATTCAACCCAGTCCCACAGGTCTTCAGTGCATGCTGTGAACACAGCACTGTGCTAGGTGTCAAGGCCTTGGTGAGCATCATGGTAGGGGTGGACCTTGCTGGAGAAAGATGGCATCATAAAAAATCCATGCCACTTACAAAACTGAGGCAAAAATAGAAAGACCCAGGAGCCACGCAAGGATGAGGGCATTAATAGATACTTGGGAGTATTAAAATCCATCTAATGGTGTCATGAGTGAATGTGTTCCACTTTAAAACAAAACACTGCTGTTATTCTGAGATACTGAGTTAGTATCTTTGTGCAAATATGCAGGATTCAAAATGTTTATTGATGTATAACATGCATACAGAAATATATGGAGAAGTCATCCACGTAAATCTCAAAGAATTATTACAAAGTGAACACACTTGTGTGACCAAGAACTAGCACCAGCTTTACTCAGGCCCCAACCATCCTTTTCTCCCTATTTCCTCCCCAAAGGTAACTGATATCTTACCAGCGAACACTATATATCGAGTTTGTCTTCTTATACACGTGTTTTATTACAGAACATTTTAAACAATATACAAAATAAGCAAAATAGCATAGTAGGCCCATCACCCATCTTCAACAACTACTAATCATCTGCTATTTTTGTTTCATCCACACTCCATCCCATTCCCACCTCACGTTATTATTCTTGTAAGCCTTTGTGCGTGTGTGGTGAGTAAGATGTATGCACACTGAAAGGCACAAATCTCAACCGTAGAGTTTTGGCAAATAAACATGCCCATATAACTTTCATCCCTTTAAGAATAGGATATTTCCATCACCCTCATAAAACTCCTTCCTGTGTTGGCAAATAAACATGCCCATGTAACTTTCCTCCCTTTAAGAATAGGATATTTCCATCACCCCCAGAAAACTCCTTCCTGTTCCTTCCCAGGCAATTTTTTCCTTCCCCCGATGCAACCCCTGTTCTGGTTTTTTCAGCATAGGTTCATCTTGGCTGAAATCATCCCATGTGTGTTGTTTTCTGTCCAGCTTGCCTCCCTCAGCACGAGGTTGATGAGTCTCTCTCAGCATGTGTGTGTCAGCATTTGCTCCTTGGCACGGCTGAGGGCGTTCTGCTCTGTGGATGCCCCAAAGTGCACTCATCTTCCTCCTGGGGACGTGCAGGTCATCTCCTGTGAACAGTCTTGTACAAACGTTTTTTGGTATGCTGTTTAATTCCTTTATTAGCATTTAAGTTGTGACACACCTTTGCATTTTTACTGGTTGGTCCAGATTATAATATGCATCTTTAACATATCACAGCCTACCTAGACTTAATAGTTCACCAGTTTAATCAATGTAAAATATGGAAGCCTTGCTACAGAACAGTTCCATCTACCTCTGTCTGTCCTTTGTGCTATTGTTGTCATAAGTTTTACATCTTCCCATGTTATAAATCCCACAATACAGTGTTATAATTTTTGCTTTAAATAGTCATAGGTATTTTAAAGAAATAAGTTAAGTGTTTGGAAGGAAATGCTTTGAGACTCTGCAATTGTACTGTTTCTTCTTTAAGTTTCCTCCACAGTTTTTGCATTCATCAGTCAGTCTTTCCAACAGTAATTATTACTGTAGCGTTCTAGTGGCGATTTTCAATTTCATGCTATCTAGCGCATATATTATTTGGAATTCTGTGAGGAAGATTCCCCACCCTCCCTCTCCCTTCCTTCTTCCTTTCTTTCTCTCATTCTTTTTTTTTCCCCTTTTTTCTTTCTTCCTTCCCTTCCTTTCTTATTTAATCTTTCTTATATCAGTATAGCCTCGTGGATATTTATTTTATTCTCTGGATAATAATCCAATGCTACCATTATTTATTTTGTTTCTCACAGTTTTCCAGCTTGAGTCATTGGGAAGTCTTTTAGACTGATTCACTTTGACACGTCCCATCATTTTCTGTGTGTGTGTGTTTTTTTTAAAGCACTTTCCTACTTTCTGGCACTACAAGATGATCCAGGCTCATTTTGTATTTTCTATCTCCAGCCCTAGAATGAGCCATTTCTCCAAGAAAACCTGGTTTCTTTTATTGGAGAATGATGTTTAGAAAACAAGATCTGGGAGCTAGATGTGCTCATTAATATTAGAGTGTCACTGCTTCTAGTCCCTCTCAGCAGAGCTTGGAAATGTATGTATGAATATAAACTCAAGTATACACATCTGTCTATCGATCTATCAATCTATCTATCTTTTTTGATAGATATTTTAAAAGAGACATGGATTCATATTGATATTTCCAACTCCAAGCCAACACCACAGGGTTTATTCTAGCATTCTCCTTTTGTTTATCTGTAACTTCTTTCACCAACAGTGAGAAACTTAACTCCAGTTAGCTACGATATGTTTACTGTGTCAACTAGTTTCAGAATTGCTAATCCATACCCTTATGAAAAACAAATTTACCACCTAAAGTACAGTGTTAGTGTCCAGGGCTTTAGTTCTACAGTATCCCGTCAAAACACTGTCTTCCAAAGTAACTTAGGTCAGGACCTTTCATCCCCACTCCTTCTGTATGGTTATGTCACATGCTTGTAATACAGTGAGATTCATTTATCACTGCAGTCCATCTGGGTTCCCCAGCATCCTGATTGATTTTTAAAATTTGCAGAATAAAATTCACTCTTTGCTGTGTACAGTTCTATGGGTTTTGACATTATGGTCATGCATCCATGTCCACAGTACCACACAGAACTGTGTTTTTCACCCCCAAAGTTCTCTCATGCTATCCCTTTGTATTCAACCCCTTCCCCTACTCCATCCCTTGGCAACCACTGATCATTTTCCATCCCTGTAATTCTGCCTTTTCTAGAAAGTCATATAAATGGAATCATATTCTATACAGCCTTTTGAATCTGGCTTCCTTCACTTAGAGAAATGCAGCCAAGATTCATCCATGTTGTTGTGTGAATCAAGAGTTTATCCTGGGAGCAGCCCGTGGCTTAGTGGTTGAGTGCGTGCGCTCCCCTACTGGCGGCCCAGGTTCGGATCCATGGTGCGCACTGACACATCGCTTCTCAGGCCATGCTGAGGTCGTGTTCCACATACATCAACTAGAAAGGTGTGCAAATACGACGTACAACTATCTACTGGGGCTTTGGGGGGAAAAGGAGGAGGATTGGCAAAGGATGTTAGCTCAGGGCTTATCTTCCTCACACACAAAAAAAGAGTTTATCCTTTTTATTGCCAAGTAGTATTATAATGTACCAATGCAACACAGTTTCTTTCTCCACTCACTTGATGAAGGACATTTAGTTTATTTCCAGCTTTTGGCAATTATGAATAAAATGGCTATAAAGATTCCCACAAAGATTTTTGTTTAAACATTAGTTTTCAATTTTCTTCAGTAAATACCTAGGAGTGGGATATATGAGTCGTATAATCAGTGTATGTTTAGCTTTATAAGAACCTGCTCAACTGTTTTCTGAATGCAACTATCATGTTGCATTCCCAGTTCTAATTGTTAATTGCTCCTAGTCCTCACCAGCACGTCGTATTTGCAATTTTATTTTTTATTTCAGCCATATAATAGGAGTGCAGTATCTTATTGTGGCTTCTACTTCCTTTTAGAAAGTGAGTTCTGCTAAATATAGAATTTTGTGTTGACTTTTGGGTTTTATTTCTGCAATTGAATGATGTCATTTTATTGTTGAGTTGTCTCTTTTGTTTTTGATAGTACATCATCCATCATTTACATTATTTCTCCCTGTATGTAATGTCTTCCACTGTATGTGTGTATTTCCCTGACTGCTTTCAAGATTTTCTTTTTATCTTTGGATTTTAGTAGCTTGACTATCATGTACCTAAGTATGCTTTTCTTTTATATTTTATTTTGTGGGTTTGCTGAATTTCTGGGATCTAAAATTTTAGATTTTCCAACAAATTTTGGAAGTTTTATGCTATTACTTATTGATTTGTCTTTCTGCCTCATTTAATTTTTCTGTCTCTCTCCTCTCTGCTTGGGACTCAATCATCTCACAGGTCATAAGGCTCTGTTCATTTTTCTTCAAAATTTTTACATTCTTTTCTTCAGACTGGATAATTTCTATTGCTGTATCTTCATGTTTTTTCTACTATTTCTAATCTACCGGTAAACTCAAAATATTTTTTTATTTCATCTTCCTATTTGACTCTTTTGTGTAATTTCCACTTCTCTGCTGAGTTCCCACATCTGTTCATTCATTATGGGAATATTTTTCTTTACCACCATGATCATCTTTATAATAACTGCTTTTGTATTCTTGACTGCTAATTACAACACATTGGGGAGAGTTTCTACTGCCTGCTTTTGGTCACATATGGATTACATTTTCCTATTTCGTCAAATCTCATGCTTCTTTTAAATTGTGTACTGGAAATCATGAAAGATAGGTATAGAGGCTCCGGATTCTATTGTATTCCTTAGAAGAGTTTTGTCATTTTTCTAGCAGGGAATCAGCTTGGCTAGACTGAAATTCAAATCCTATCTCATTTACAGTGGGCATAAATGAAATCCTAGTTTAGTTCTTTCATCTTCCAACTGCTGCTTTTACACTAGGCCTTCTGGGGCCTACCCTGCATGTGTGTTGTTCAAAGATCTGCCAATTTGGAGTGTGTGGAGGAGAGACTTATATATTTTGCAATTGTCCTCTTTGTGGCTCCCTCTCTTCCAGAATTTCTCCCCTAACTTTCCAGCTACTCTGCCAGCCAAAAATACATCCTCTAACATTACAAGTAAGACTGTAGTTTTTCCCCTGTCTAGGCCATGTGCAGATTTTGGAATGCTTTGAGGCAAAAGACACAAGCTTGCAAATATCTCCTGGTGCAATTCCCATCATTTAAGGGAAAATTCCCTGTCAGTTCTGCTTGCTTTTGGAAATGATTTATACATACACACAAATACACATTTATTATACGTGTATTACATATAGCCACACGAGTCTGTATAAATATATATACTATTTTGTGCAGATTTTATCATTGTTATCTGTGAGAGTGTTAGTTCAACAGGCTACTCCACCATTACTAGAAGCCAGACCTCGGTTTTGTTTCTTTCTTGGATTTTATATAAATGGAATTATAAAATATATAGCCTTTTGAATATAATTTCTTTTATGCAGCATTATGGTTGTGATATTCATCCATGCTATTGCATGTAGCTAGTGTTTGTTCATTTGTTGAAAATAATTAATTTTTTAATGGTCATAAAATATGCATAACATAAAATTTTAACCATTTTTACGTGTACAGTTCAGTGACATTCAATACATTCACATAGTTGTGTAGCCATAACCTCCGACCATCCACAGAACTATTTTCACCTTGCACTGAAACTTTGTGCCTATTAAGCAACAACTCCCTGTTATCTCTCCCTCTTGCCCCAGGGAACCACCATTCTCCTTTCTATTCCTATAAATTTGACTACTCTAAGTACCTTATATGAGTGGAATCATACAGTATTTTTCCTTTTGTGACTGGCTTTATTTCACTTAGTATAAAGTCCTCAAGCTTCATCCATGTCATAACATGTGTCAGAATTCCTTCCTTTTAAAGGGTGAAGAGTATTCCACTATGTGTATACACCACATTTTTTTGTCAGTTCGTCCATTGATGGACACCTGGCTTGATTCCAGCTTCTGGCTATTTTGAATAATGCTGTTAAGAACATGGGTGTACATATATGTCTTTATACCTCTGCGTTCAGTTCTTTTGCGTGTATACCCATAAATGGTGTTCTCAGATTCACTTTTTCACATGTAGGAGGGTTTCCCACACCTCCAGCAAGCAATTCTTGGAATGCCAGCTGGTCGCCAGATAATTCAACTCAATTTGATGCTGACAACCCAGAGATACATCAGATTCCACAGGTTGATGGCTCCGTCCTGTAATTCTGCACACCCACCCAACCTCACCTCAACTTCAGATGCTAGTTACAAGCCCAGGCTGTTACCTATACTTCTGACTTACTGGCTAAAAACCAGAGGTTCCCACAACCTTCTCCTTGGGTTTGATTAATTTGCTAGAGTGGCTCACAAAACTCAGAGAAACATTTACTAGATCACCAGTTTATTATAAGAGGATATAATTCAAGAACAGCCTGTTGGAAGTGGTGCATAGGGAAAGATATGGAGACGGTACACAGAGCTTTCATGCCATCTCCAGGTGGACCACTCTCCGAGCAGTCCTTGTCATTGCCAACCTGGAAGCTCTCTGAACCGCCTTCTCTTGGGATTTTTATGGAGGCTCTCTCACATAGGCATGATCAATTATTAACTCAGATTCCAGCCCCTCTCCTCTCTCTGGAGGATAAGGGGTAGGGCTAAAAATTCCAAGCTTCTAATCAGGGCTTGGTCTTTCTGGTGAGCAGCCCCCATTCAGGAGGCATCCAGAAGCCCCCAGAGTTGCCTCAATAGAACAAAAGATTCTCCTAGTGTTCTTACCACTGGGGAAATTACAAAGGTTTTAGGAGCTCTGTGCCAAGAACTGGACGCAGATGCTGATAAATATGTTTTTTATTATTTCAGAACCCGTAAGTGGAATATCTAGATCATATAGTAATTCTATTTTTAATCTTTGAAGGAACTTCCATACTGTTTTCCACAGTTTTATATTCTCACCATCAGAGCACAAGGGTTCCAATTTCTCAACATCCTTGCCAACACTTGTTATGTTCTGATTTTGTGATGGTAACTATCCTAATGGGTGTGAAAAGGTATCTCATTGTGGTTTTATTTCACATTTTCCTGATACTTAGTGATGTTGAGCATCTTTTCATGTGTTTCCTGTTAATTTTATATCTTCTTTGGAGAAATGTCTATTCAAGTATTTTGTGCATTTTTAAATTGAGTTTTTTTTTATTGTTGAGTTGTAGAAGTTCTTTATTTATTCTAGATATTAATCCCTTATCAGATTTGTGATTTGCAAATATTTTCAACCATTCCACGGTTTGCCTTTTTACTCTGTTGATAGTATCTTGTGATACAGAAAACGTTTTCATTTTGATGAAGTACAATTTTTTATTTTTTTTTTGTTACTTATGTCTTTGGTGTCATATTAAAGAAATCATTGTTACAATGGCATTTGGACACAATGACACACAGCTTTTACCGTGTGTTTTCTTCTAAGGATTTTATAGCTTCAACTCTAACATTTATATCTTTGATCCATTTTGAGTTAATTTTTGTATATGGTGTAAATTACGAGTCCAACCTCATTCTTTTGCATGTGAATATCCAGTTTTCCCAACAATATTTGTTGAAAAACTGATCTTTTCTCCAATGAATGGTCTTTGTACCTTTGTCAAAAATCATTGGACCATATACGCAAAGTTTTGTTTCTGGGGTCTCTATGCTGTTTCATTAGTATAGTGTGTGTATTTATGCCAATACCACACTGTTTTGATTACTTTATAGTAAGTTTTGAAATCAGGAAGTGTGAGTTCTCTAACTTTGTTCTTCTTTTTCTAGATTGTTTTGGCTATTCAGTGTCCCTTGAGAGTCCATATGAATTTTAGGATAGATTTTTCTAATTTTGCAAAACCATCATTGGAATTTTTACCTCTTTGAGTAAGTTGATTCTTAAGTATTTTACTCTTTTTGATGCTATTGTAAATAAAAACATAAAGTTTTTAAATTTCTTTTTCAGATTACTTATTATTAATGTATAGAAGAACAACTAGTTTTTAGATGTTGATTTTGTGTCCCACTACTCTGCAGAATTTTCTAGTTCTAACAAATTTTTGGTGGAATTTTTAGGGGTTTCAACATATAAGATACTATTTGTAAACAAATATAATATTACTTCTTCCTTTCCAATTTGGATGCTATTTCTTTCTTTTTCTTGCCTACTTGCCTTGGCTAGAACTTCTAATACCATGTTGAATAGAAGTGGTGAAAATGGGCCTTCTTGCCTTGTTCCTGATCTTACAGAAAAAGCTTTCATTCCTTCACCATTGAATATGATGTTCTCTGTGGATTTCTATATATGGCTTTTATTATGTTGAAGTAGTTTCCTTTTACTCTGAGGGGTTTTTTAGTGTTTTTAGCATGAAAGCATGTTTAGTTTTGCCAAACGCCTTTTCTGCATCCATTGAGATGATCATGTGTTTTTTTCCTTCATTCTGTTAATGTTGTTTATTACATTGATTCATTTTCATATACTGAAACACTCTTTATTCCAGGAATAAATGCCACTTAAAAATGCTGTATAATCCTTTTAATATGCTGATTAATTTAGTTTATTACTGTTTTATGGAGGATTTTTATATCAATATTCATCAAAGATATTGACCTATAGTTTTCTTTTCTCTTAGTGTCTTTGGCTTTGATATCAGGGTAGTGTTAATCCCATAGGATGACTTTAGAGGTATTCTCTCCTCTTCAACTTTTTGAAAGAGTTTGAAAAGAATTGGTGTTAGTTAATTTAAAAAAAAGTCTGTGGCCCAGGAATAAATTCAGCATAAAATAAATACAAATAAATATTTTTTATAAATATGAAAAAGTTTTCTTACTAAAAAAAATTAAAAATTAAGTAAGTACATCACTTATCACTTTATTTCTAAAAAGTTTTTTAACCTACTAGTAAGCATGAACAAATTGTTAGAATTAAAATGACTGAAGTGTTAATTTTCTTCATTGCAAATTTTGTGACAGAAGTATATGATGCCGTCATGTATGACATCTTTTATGAAAAAATGATCATTTTTTGTAGTATTTGAAAATATTATGAATTTTCCCAGTGGCCTCTGACAATACTCTGATATGCAAAGTTATCTTTTCAACATGTATGTCTCATCATCATCCTTACCAAATTAACAAACTCAGGTGCTAATTAATCAACTACTTTTCATATGATTCAGGTTCTCCACCACCAAGTCCCCTAAGCATCAGGAAATTCTACAATTTCTGCAAGATTAACAATTTTACCTTACACTGTATATATCTCATGTGGTTTAAAACATCCAAAAATCATTGATAAACTGACCCTGTCCAGACTAAAGCATTGTGAATTATAAAAGGTGGTCTCTGTTAAGCGAGGAAGGATTTCAGGTTGACCTTAATTTTATAAGTGGTCTATTTATTACAGTGTATTGTTCTGTTATGTATTTCACTTCTTCTCTAAAAAAAAGTGATAGTTGAGGACACTTAGATAAAAATTTGAGAAAATAAGGTACTGTTACACACTGTAAGCTTCAAATGCTTTCAAGCATAAGATACAATAAGAACTAAAACTATGAAATGGCAGAGGAAATAGAGATAAGAGGATGAAATTGCAGAACTGAATCTATAATAATATCTCAATGGCTAATGTTATGGTGCCAGGAATGTGGTGAAGTCAAAGAATTTGTAAAGATGATAATAAACACACTACAAAGAAAAAACATTGAAATTTTCATAGAGAGAATTTTTACAGTGATATGACAGATAGAGAACAAGGAAGAGAAGTTGGAGTGAGAGATTATCTGCTTCTTAAATTATTTCCACTGTTGAGAACAAAAATCCAATTTGCTGAAATCTTTATTCCCCTCTATGACCCTACCTTTACCTGCAAAATCTCAGCATTGAATCGATGTCACAGTCCAGCTTTTCCATCCCTGGGGAACAGAGCAACTTATCTCACCTGAAACCTCAATTGCTCAGGCTGTGAAACAAGGCCGGCCATCCACTCTCACAGAGGAGCCAACTGGAGGATACGATTTTTGGTTCTGAATTCAGCTAAACATCTTCAAAGAACTGTATCTGGCCTTCCTTATCCAGGGCTATCAGTGAAGTGTTGGCTGGCTTTCAGAGAAGAGCAATTCACACTCAGTGGAGATATTTTCTGTTGAGCTCTCTAGAGAAGGCTGTGGGGCTTGTCAGTAAGAGTTGATTTCTATGCGGGTTATAATTTTTTATTTTATTCAGAGATTTATAAAGAAATTTACATGGTAAGTATTATTATCAACATAAACGTTGTCTATTCTCTGGTCATTTAAGCAAAATTTTCCTCTCAGGGTCCACCCATGGACGAAGCCCAGATTTAATCTCCAAGAGTCAGCCAGGCACTCTGTGGTCCATGGGAAGCCCTCAAGTTTGCAGCCTGTTTCCTTGTGTGCTGTGCTGGTGTTTAATCTTCCATCTCTTCCGGGTACAACTAGACAGATGCTTATCAAATCATCAAGGGACTTGACATTCAACAAATGTACTTTTCATTATCTTTAGACTTCTACACTTTTCAAAAAGACTCTCAGCATTTCCAGTAATTGTGCAGCAGTTTACCCAACACTAAGGTTCTCACTATTAAAAGTTAAATAAATTTTGAAAAGGAAAAAGTGATCTTTGCAATTTTGTACAGAATCTATATAATGGGTGCATCCTTATAAATGGAGGTGATGGTGCTCAGGGCAAGCTACCCCAGGAGGCACCACTCTGGTATGCAGATTATTTCAAGCTGAAGACAATAAGGACTCAGAGAACTCACGAAGAATATTTGAGTTTCCCCTCCCAAACTGCCTAAAGAATTTAAAACAAAAGATCTGTTTCAGGAAGGAGTTATTATCATGATGGCTGTAAAGATAATGTAGGATAGAGGTTACAACAGGAAAGGCACCAAGCCCCTTTTATCAAAAACTCTATCTCTCCCTGACCACATTATCTATAGATGACCCTGAGAGGAGTTGTCAGGCAAACATTTGCATTTCTATCTCCATGTGAGTTGTCTTCTTGCCCTCTGAGGTCCCAGACCACTACCCATCCCCAACACCTTCCTCGTCTTTAGCTACAATACTTAAGCGGGCAGCTTAGACAGAGGGACGAGTTGCTCATTTCTGAGTTTCTCCCATGTATACATGTTATTAAACTTGGTTTTATTTTCTCCTGCTAACCTGTCTTGTTAATTATTTGGCCAGCCATAAGAACCTTAAGAAAAGGGCAGAGGCAGATTCTCTCTCTCCCCCAACAGTTTTTGTGCCCAACGTGGGGCTACACTGGCTAGCAAGTTGCGTTCTCTGGCTGGAAGAACTGCCTTCTCCCTGGATTACTTCAGATGATGAGATACGGGAACGCCTGACGAAAGTCGGCAAAATGTAAGACTTCTTACCACGTCAGCCTCCCAGAATCTCTACCTGTGGAGTCCGGTGGAAGGAAGTGGCGAGAATTTTTTTCTCTTTCTAAATTTAGATTGGCAGAAGAAAATATTTGGGAAACGAGTTTTTTGTGCTTTTAGTGACGCTGGTACATTTGGTAGAGTACTCTTGGTTTTGATCTTGATCCCTTTTCCTCCCAGAGATAGTCTCTGTTTTTCTCTTTTGTCTTTGTCTTTTGTATCGTGTGTCATAAGAAGGAAATACCATAGGGTAGGACGCAGGCATAGACCCTATAAGCCTACTGTCCGGGCCGGCCCCACAGACTGGTGAGTTTGCGGGTCTCACCAGACTGGCATCTATTTAGACAAACTTTGCTGTGGGTTAATATGCACATGAAGTGAAGGCCATTGCCAAGGGCATCTTGGAAGCCAAAAAGGCCACAAATTTGGTGGGCACGGGTCGAGCAGTTAAGAGCCATTAGGGCAGTTGCCACTTTCAGGAAACTCCCGTGACAGGATAAGTTGGGTCACGGAACGGGGTAGATGACACAGGTCCCCCGTCAACTGCAAGAAAATGTCCATGCAACGACGAGGTACTCTGTAAAGCACACAGTCCCCAACCCCGTGACACCTCCCCCCCTAGGTATTATTCTGGCTCCAACAGACCTAAGGCGTGGCTAAAGCTGTCATTGTGCACATAAGAAAAAAACCGGATGAGGTTTTTCCTTCTGTCTTGTTCTGTGTCCTGAGACAACTTGGCTTTGTGCCAAGTGAGAATATTCTCCTTGGTCTCCACCATATGGAAAGTGCATTTATTGGGGTGCCCCTTGGTGGCCAGTCGAGTAGACTGGGGTTCTGAACTGTCTCTTTGTCTGGCTGTGCCAAGCTCTCAGGGGAGTTTGTCATAAAGGGCCCCGTCCATAAGGGCTTTTGTCGTCTTAACCTGAAGGAAGTAAAAATTATATTAAAAATTAAAAAGTTACTACCTTAGAGACAGGCACCTCCACGCCCTAAGGATTCCTGGTATAAGGGGGAACGTTTATCGATCCTGACTGACTCTATTCATGAAAGACCCACCCTAAACTGTTCGGGGAAAAACTGAGAACAAGAGAGTGCTCCAGAGGGATAAGTTTGGGAGGGTCGGGGTGGAGGGGGTCCAGGTGGGGACGCGTGTGTGTAACCTGATAATCGCTTCGCGCCATAGCAATTCGCGCCATAAAATGTAACTGTTTAAATGTTTTAAATTGGCCAATCATGTAAAACCGCGCCAACCTTTTCCCGCTTTGTGCTCCCAAACCCTATATAAGAATTTGCCCTTTAGGGTCCGGGGTCGACTCCTCTGTCTCCTGCGAGAGATACGTGTCGACCCGGAGCTCCGCTTAATAAACCTCTTGCGTTTGCATCAAGCTCGGTCTTCTGTGTCTGTGGGTCCGCGCCTTCCCGAGACTGGAGTTGGGGTTTCCTTTTTGGGATCCTACAAACCTTCGTTGCTTGTTAGTGCTGGAAAAATCCCATACCAGTATCGCCTGCCCGGTGTCACAGATTAGCGGGTCTGTGACTGGAGGCGTCCCACACTATTGTGGGAGACCGAAGACACCGTTTTCACTACACCATCCTTACCGCCTGTGCAACGAAGGTCTCTACTTTCTCTGAATATCTTTGGGAGTGAATTTTGTGGATCATGGGGGCTACATCATCTGCGCCCTCACCAGGGACACCTCTTGCATCCATGGTAAAGATTTATTCTAAGCGTGGAAAGTTACCTCTCGGTCTTTCCTTAAAAAGTCTTATTGGATCGAGTCACTATTGGAATAAATATACAAATGAAGATCCTACTCGTCAATGGCCAGATGACGGATTCTTTGAATTGGGAAAACTTCTAAATTGGGGGAAAAAATATGTTTTGAGAGCTCTCACACAATTGTTTAATTGGTACCTAAAAAAGGGCCAGAAAAAGGAAGGGAAAAATTTAAATAGCCTTAAGAGCTTGACTCAGGTTGCAATTGAATTCAGAACATGTAAAAGTGTAAGTGTTGATAAGATTATAAAGGTTGGAATGTTTGAGCTAATTTTATATAAAGAGGTTACATCAACTTTGCCTGAGTATATTTTAAAATGTCTGACTGGGAATTCTTCCCTTGTCCAAAATCAGAAGACCCAGACCTATTAATAAAAATCTTAATGATAACTATGGTTAAAGGTATAAGAGGTGATGAAATTTACATGAACTTTTGTACAAAAAACTGATGTTATTTCTATTACAGAACTGGTTAACAAAAATAGTAATTTAAATGATGGCTAATTTTATCTAATGTCTTATGAAGTCTTATAGACAATCTAAATAATTATTGGGAACAAGTAACTAAATAGTTGTGAAAAAGATGAATGTTGGGTGAACTTTAAACAATAATTATGTGTTATGGTGGTTACAGCTTCCAAACTCTTTTTGGTGACATAAAACTTTAGAGTTTTGCTAAATTTTGTGATAAAAATTCACTGAGTATCATCATTTCCAAATAAGATAAGATATTAGACATTGATTGCTAAACTTACGTTTGTCTACTTTTGGCTTTTCATTACAGGAAAACTAAAAGGTGTTTTGGGTCTATTGGTAAACGTGTGTTTTATTAAAAGATTGTACTATAAAGTAAGATATTTCTAGAAGTTATGAAGTCTTTATAAATTTTCCAAGCTACAAGATCCTAATGTAAAAGAAAGTTTATAATTGTTTACTTAGTTTTTACTTACAAATTGGGGTTTCTAAGAGTTAAAATTTCTAATTAGTATATGTGATTGAAGCTACTAAATATTAAGAAAATTATGCCTGTGTATAAGGAAAGTAAGATGTATAAAGAAGGAACAAAGAATGGAGATATTTTATTTGATTGATTAAGAAAGATAAATTTGTCTTCAAGAACTAGGAGGGAAAAGAAAGACATGGGACAAATTCTGAATGTAAAAAGAAAGTTATAGGTTTGTGGAAGAGGAATTCTGGAAAAGCAGTTTTTGTATGGTCAAGTTGGCTAAGATTGAAATGAATTTAATTAAGTAAATGAGTTTTAATATCAGAAGGAAGCTGGTACAAAATTATAATTTGGTCTTCTTTCTCTTAAAAGGATAATTTTCTTGAACTTGATAAAGAGGTTATAAAAGATTTTTCTTTACCTTTGGGTAAGTCTACCTAAAAGACAGAAAAATAAAAATCTGTTAAAATGATTTCCTGCGTTCAAAAGACTGAGGTCCCTCTATTAAGGTTTTTGGACTGTCAATGCTCTCTTTGCTTTAACGTTTTATATTTCTGACAAGCTCCCCAAAATTCATATAAATAAAGTCTTTTTTTTACTTTTTTTCTTTGAGAATTTTCAAAGGGCCTTGGAACTTCTCAAAGAAATTTGCTCTCTTCCTACAAAGGGAAAGATACTAAATTTATTAGGCTTATTCCGTATGTTAAATTACATGGAAAGCATTGTCAGACAAGTGATGGTAAGTCTGCTTAGGCGCTGTTATGTGGGCAAATGTTATTGACATAGGTGTTTTAAAATTGTATAACATTACTGAAATTCTGATCTGTCCTGATTATCAGTCATAATTCTGGTTACTATTATTTTAAAGTGTTGTGTGTCACAAAATTAACCAAATTTCTCTGTCAATTGCCATTTTGAGGTCTTGTTTACAGACTTATTTCTTTGCTCTAATGCTCTTGCAAAATGTTTCAACTTCAGAAAAATTCATGGAAAGTACTCTGACATTTACACTGGAGTACTGGTTTCTGACAAACTTTCTGATAATAAAACTGAACTTGGTAAGAAATTACAGAAAGCTGATGGAAAGACTGATAACTTCATGAAGCTGCTCAGAAAAAGATTGGGGTCAAGAATGGATTACACAGGACTGAATGAACTGATAAGGATGATTATAATTTTTATTATTTTTCATTTGAAGTATTGCTGACTTTTTAATGTTTTTTTTTTTTTAGATTTAAGGAAAACTTTTTCTCTTTTCTCCTGAGCTAGCTATGACTTATAACAATTTGGTAAATAATGTTTTTGTAAGTAAAATTGAAATATTTATCTTTCTCTCTATCTGATCCCTCGAATTTGGAAACTCTTAGTGAGTATTGTTGTTTTCATGGCAATATAGTTATTTGCATAAGTTCAATAAGAATCTGTTCTCCTTATAACAGGACACAATTGGAAACACTGGTTCTATTACCAAGGCTGTGACTGGAACATCATATTTGCGATACAACCATACAGCTTTTGAGGAATGAAGATTGGACTTTATGGAATAAAGCCACGTGGAAACATTAGCCTGGTACCTTATGTTCCAAGCAGCACTTACCAGGATAAGTAAAGAATGTCACTTATCTGGCAAGCACAAGGAACCTCGAAATATTTTGGGGGAACCTCGGAAGAAAGGAGTTCACCCAAATCTGTAGGTATTACAGGCAAAGTCTGATAACAAAATCCTTGGCTTGGCTTTCCTGGCCTGGAGAGGCCTTTAAAGTTCAATCTGAGATTCCTTATAAAAAGTTCCAGCACAGCAGATTTAAAAGAGCCTATGTGATCAATTGCTATTCTTGCTGTACTTATGTAAATAATTGGGCCAACTCTATTGGAACTAGACTTATTTTGCAAACTACTTAGTATTAATTTGTCTATCTTTGATAAAAATGAGGGTGATTTTAGAAAGAAAAATTATATTTCTGTAAAAACTATAGTGTAGATTTGCGGATATTAGATCCTGGTTTTGTTAATTGTATTTTAAGGTTTTTGTTTTATATTGTTGACTTGACTGGGTCCTGATTTCTTCTAGTCTCCTAAAATATCTGGCTACAGATGTCCAAACTAACGTTTTTGATTTTTTCCATCACTTTCATTAGGAATCACTGAAAACTGAACCTGCCCTTTTTCCTGAAGCCTTATAAACTGAAGCTGATGGTCTTGCTATAAACTTAAGAGATTACCCGATGACATCACCAGAGACATTTTAAACTGCAAAAGCTGCTTTGACGTTGACATCTAAAAATCTTATCTGGCTCTCCTCTAAACTCAGAAACTGCTTTACAACTTGCTCCAACCATTAATCTTGTTTTTCTTTCGTTTACATAGAAATGCTTCCATTAAATACTTGATTGCTTGCTTCCACAATATAGGTGTAACCTTGAGAGCCCACCTGCATCACCACCTTCTAAAATGTACTTAATTGAACTATCTATTATCAGGACTAAGAAATGTGCTCAGTGAGATGAAACAATCTACCAACTCAGCTTCTGGACTATGAAACGTCTTTAATTTTCAAAAGGACTGTGAAACTTCTAGGAAAGTTTCAGAGGAGGGAACTGGTGGTGCTCAGGGCAAGTTACCCCAGGAGGCACAACTCTGGTATGCAGATTATTTCGAGCTGAAGACAATAAGGACTCAGAGAGCTCAGGAAGAATATTTGAGTTTCCCCTCCCAAACTGTCTAAAGAATTTAAAACAAAAGATCAGTTTCAGGAAGCAGTTATTATCATGATGGTTGTAAAGATAATGTAGGATAGAGGTTACAACAGGAAAGACTCCAAGCCCCTTATATCAAAGACTCTATCTCTCCCTGACCATATTATCTATAGATGACCTTGAGAGGAGTTGCCATGCAAACATTTGCATTTCTATCTCCATGTGAGTTGCCTCTTGCCCTCTGAGGTCCCAGACCACTATCCACCCCCAACACGTTCCTCGTTTTTAACTGCAATACTTAAGCAGGCAACTTAGACAGAGGGATGAGTTGCTCATTTCTGAGTTTCTCCCATGTATACATGTTATTAAACTTGTTATTATTTTCTCCTGCTAACCTGGCTTGTTAATTATTTGGCCAGCCATAAGAACCTTAAGGGAAAGGGCAGAGGGAGATTTTCCCTCTTCCCCCAACAACAAGATTATCTGATTCCCAGAAAAAGAAAGCATTACTATAATATTAAGGCTACAACTGTCAAAATGAAGCCAAGATACACTCAAGTCGAGCTTTTGTTCAAAAGTTAATTGGCTCCTCTTTGAAACTTTATCATGTTTATTATGTAAGCATAATATAGAGCCTAGAATATAGAAAGTGCTTATGGGTAAGTTAACATTGTGATCATTTATTTTGTAAATGTTAGTATGAGAGATGTAATTCATTTTCTAGTATATTCAGATTTTCAAGTTCTGCTAAACCTAAAGCCACATTACTGGCAAGTTGGGATACCTCTAGACATCTGAAAAATATGAATCCTAAACAGAAGCATATAAATTCTCTATTCATCAGGTTCTAAGTTCTAAAACATTCTAAGGTTTTGGAACAAATCAATGGCATTCCAAATTTACAGTAAGGCTACATGTGCCACACAGGATCCTACAGGAAGAGAAATCCAGATTTTAAATAGAGGAGACTATGCACAAAAATAAAGTACGTTTTCAAGTCTGAAAGAGGATTTCAAGAAAGAAGAGACTTTCAGAACATGTGGGAAGTGGTAAAGAACTTACCAAGGGTTCTCTAAAGGAGAATATATTGTGGACAAAAGAGCTTCACACCAGAGCTAAAATGGCATCTCTGGAATCCTTACGATGAAACAGATGCTGAACTACTATTTCCTGAAACTTAAAATGCACCTTGGGCCGGCCCCGTGCCTTATCGGTTAAGTGCATGCGCTCCGCTACCTGCGGCCCGGGTTCGGATCCCGGGCGCGCACCGACGCACCGCTTCTCCGACCACACTGAGGCCACGTCCCACATACAGCAACTAGAAGGATGTGCAACTATGACATGCAACTATCTACTGGGGCTTTGGGGGAAAATAAAAGGAGAAGGATTGGCAGTGGATGTTAGCTCAGAGCTGGTCTTCCACAGCAAAATGAGGGGGATTAGAATGGATGTTAGCTCAGGGCTGATCGTCCTCAAAAAAAAATAAAAATAAAATGCATCTTATCCTCCAAACAAATACCAACTCCTGCCTTGCAGCTTACCTGGACATAGTGATATGTTGGAATCGTTTTTCTAATTCATTGGTTCTTTTTTTTTTTAAGATTTTATGTATTTATTTTTCCCCCCAAAGCCCCAGTAGATAGTTGTGTGTCATAGCTGCACATCCTTCTAGTTGCTGTATGTGGGACTCGGCCTCAGCATGGCAGGAGAAGCGATGCCTTGGTGCATGCCCAGGATCAGAACCTGATCCACCAGCAGCGGAGCGTGCGCACTTAACCGCCAAGCCATGGGGCCGGCCCCTAATTCATTGGTTCTTAAATTTGATGGGCACCAGAAGCACCTGGAGGCCTTGTTGAAACTCAGATTGCCAGGCCCCACCCCAGACTTGCCAGTTCAGCAGGTCTGCAGCAGCACCTGACAATTTGAATTTCAGCCCAGTTCCCAGGTGATGCTGATGTTGCTGGTCCAAGGACTCCACTTTGAGAACCACAGCCTGATTTAGACTCTATATATGGTTAACAAATCCATTAATTTTTCCTTTGGCTGCTACTTTTCCTTTATCACATCAGCACCTTAGCT
Source organism: Diceros bicornis minor (assembly GCF_020826845.1). NCBI lineage: Eukaryota > Metazoa > Chordata > Mammalia > Perissodactyla > Rhinocerotidae > Diceros > Diceros bicornis. Next base: position 380,558 of record NW_026691160.1, read on the forward strand.
CAGAATCTCCTCAATTAGCAATGGGAATACGTGGAGAGTTTAACAGCTGGTTCTCCTTTCCAGATCAGTTCTCCCTCTTCCTCTCAATACTACATTCTCTTGCCAGGTAACTGTTCCTTAAACATCAGTGCATCATAGATCTTCCTCGCTCAAAAACTCATGACTCTTATGCTGAACACAAAACATTTTAAATTCTCCACTTGGTTCACAAGGTCTTTAATAGCCTTACTTTAATAGTAAAATGTGGACACCCTGTTCTGTACCCTGCCTGCTTTAAAGGAGTATGTTAGGATTACATAAGAGACAGTCAGTTCTCTTTCTGCACAGTGTGACATTCTATAAGGTCATTGTGTACACTGAATCGGTGAATATGACCCACTGCTCCTACGGGAAATGCAGTGTTAGGTTCCTGTAAGCCTTAGTCACATTTTCTTCAACTGATCAGTACATTACCTTGTTCTCTGTGTGTTCTCTTTAAAGTCACCTTATTTAATATATATTGTTGATATATTAACATTGAACTCACACCAACAGCATTGCAACTCGTGTCTGATAGTAGCTTGTCGAACACACATATTTTCTCAGTAAAGGCACGTCACAGCCTCTTGCCCTGAGGAACACCAGGCAGCATTGCAGCACTACACATGGGGGACATATTAAATGGCAAGGTCACCAACATAATGCACAAAAAGATAAGAAATGAGGCACTAAATAGACTGCAAGAAGGACACTTGTTTACAATGTGGGCTGAAACAAGAGGGCAGAGCAGCATCCTGTTGCCCCTCAGCTCGGAACGTGCACGTCGAGTGAATCAAATTTCTCACCACTTTGTGCATATCTGCAAATGGACATGAAAGCCCTGAGAGTGTTGATTTGGGGGCTGCTGGTACATTTTAGCTAGTGGACAAGTGTGCAAACACGGAATCCACAAATAATGAGGATCAACTATATTATGAAAGCATCTTTTCAAAACCAGAATATTGCTTATATATAAGAGCAATAATGATAACATAACAGCTAACATTTAAGTGCCGACTATGTGCCAGGAGCTCTTCTAAGTACTTTACATAAGTTAATGCATGTAAATCTCACTAAAACGCTACAAGACAGGAGTTTTCAGTAGCCCCTTTTTATAGATGAGGAAACTCAGGTTCAGAGAGTAAATATTTCCACAGGTTCTCCAGTTAAAAGTGGAATAACTGGGATTGATGCCCAGACAAACTAGTCCAAAGCCCACAGCCTCAACCACTATGGTAGGAATGTGAGCAAATTTTCTACCACTCCCTAAAAAGCCCCTTCTGCTCCATCCTGTGTGGTCTCACACATACTTATTCACTCATCAAACATTTTCTGAGTGCACCAAAGGTGTCAGGTACGGCGTTTAGATACTGGAGAGACAAATAGAATGTCGACGCAAATAATCCATAACCAAATAAATAAAAATTTATCAAAATTGGGGTGAGTTTATTGTGAACCAAGCTTTGAGGATCATATAGCCCAGGAGAGTGCTTTCACAAAGAAATGGAGCACTTCAAAGAAGTGGGGTGTACAGCGTGATTATATACCATCAAAGAGCATGGACCACATGTGATTGCAATGTCTCTTTTACAATAGCCACGACGTTGACCTGTTGGCACGGGGATTGATGGACACTGTGGGTATCAGGTCTGCTGTCTCCATGGGCGTGGCTGTTGTCTCAAGTTTGGTGGTCACGGAATGAGCGCAGCAATCAAACCCTAGCCTATGGAGAAATGCTTATCCTTAAGGAAATGCTAATGTGGGGAAAGTTGCATTTACACCTTAAGGGCATTGCTTTTGTCTTTGGGACACGTTAATTGCTTAAAGCGGATATACAATGGATGAACAGAGGCTACAGGCCCCTTTTGGGGAAAAGAAAAAAAAAACAAGGTCCGGCCCAATTAGTTTTACACCAAATGGCTTCCTCATATGCTCCAATGTATCCTGTTGCTGGACATTTATTCATCAAGAAGAAGGATCGTCTCAGATTTAAGGAGCTCACTGTCTATGAGACAAGAATAAAACAACAGTTATGGAAAAGGAAATAAGTACAGGGTCCCAGAGTGGGGACATCAAAATGGGTCTCTAGATGGAGACCTCTCAGGAAATGTCTCCAAGAGGAAGAAACATTTGATATGAGTTTAGATCAAGAAATAGGAATTAAGTTGATTAATAAAGGGGGTAGGAGTGCAGAATAAACACATATAAAAAGACAGATATAAAGGATGCTAAAGCTTTCAGAAAATGGGGGTATTTTTAAGGCTGGAACAAAGCGAACATGTAGGACACAGTGGGTGATGAGGCTAAAGATGAGGACAGCAAGAGAAAGCCTGCGTGTCCAGCTCAGGAGTCTGAATGTTCTCTCGGATGCTCTGAGCAGTCATTGAAGGAGTCTAAGCAGATATCAGATTTAAGCAAATTTGGATTCTAGAAGGTAACTCTGGAGGCATTGTGAAGGAAAGATTAGAAAAAATTAAGACTGAAGGAAAGGGACCTGTTGGAAGACTAGGCAGCGATCCAGATAAGATAGGTCTTGGCCGGCCCGGTGGCGCAAGCTGTTAAGCATGCGTGGTCCAATGCGGTGGCCCGGGCTTCACCGGTTAGGATCTCGGGTGCGCACCGATGCAGCGCTTGGCAGGCCATTCTGTGGCAGCATCCCATACAAAGTGGAGGAAGGTGGGCATGGATGTTAGCCCAGGGCCAGTCTTCCTCAGCAAAAAAAGAGGAGGATTGGCAGATGTTAGCACAGGGCTGATCTCCTCACACACACAAAACAAGATAGGCCTTGGCTCAACCACGGAGTCTGCAGGTGGAGGAGGCCAGGAGGTGGGAAGCAGTGCTGGGCTCCTGCAGGAGGAAAATGAGCTGCCTCTCAGTCACGGGAAGACTGTGCCTGTCATGGCCTCCCCACTCCCATGCCCAAATGCCATGTTCCTTTCTACTTCAGTACCTTTCCTCTCTTCTCCCATCTGAAATCCTCACTCTTTCTTCCCTCCACCTGCTCAAAAGTGGTCCCTTTGAGGACTTGATCTAGTCCACCTCTCCTAAGAAGCTGTCCTTAATTACAATTTCTCGATAACATTCTCATTTTTTTTAAGGTTCTGTAATACAACATACACTAAATACCTTGGCAGAATCAAATTATATCTTGCAAACAATTTCATGTATGTGGAGGAGCTTGGAACCTTATAATTCTTTATATTTCCTTCGATACCTACCACAAATACCTTGCACATAGAGGTCAATGGATGTCCAGTAAAGTTAAATAGAGTGGAAGCACACTTTATAAGCTAAAAACTTTTATGAGTTCAGTTATTCCTTTAGATCAGCTGCTTGAACCATTTGTTTTTCTCCACAGGTCAACAGTGTTGCCCAGCACAAATGAATTTTACACCTTCTCAAACTCAATAGAACAACGATGGAACTTCATTCCCCTTGCAAGCCTTACTGCCCCAGAGAAAAGCAACAACATGTGACGTCTAATTCTTTCTTCACATTCTCATCTCAAATTGTAACTGTTTCCCAGTTGCTAATTGGTTTTCATTATTAAAACTGACAAAAAACTTTCTCATTCTTTCTTTCTTTCTTTTTTTTTTTGTTTTATGAGAAAGATCAAACCTGAGCTAACTTACAATGCCAATCCTCCTCTTTTTGCCGAGGAAGATTGGTCCTGGGTTAACAATTGTGCCCATCTTCCTCCACATTATATGGGATGCCGCCACAACATGGCTCGACAAGCGGTGCATTGGTGTGCGCCCGGGATCCAAACCTCTGAACCCGGGGCTGCCGTAGCGGAGCGTGCTCACTTAACTGCTGCACCACCGGGCTGGCCCCTCTCTCTATTTCTAAAGCTAAAATGTCTAAATCTTTCTCTGGGCTAGTTGGAGTTTCCATAAAATGAAAATGTACATTCCAGAAAAATCCTTAACTTTCCAGAATAATCTTGAATATGGTAAACACCTTGGCAAAGATGTCACTGATTTTCAATGTCAGTGCCTCCACAAGGGTATCCTTGCATTGTCTCCCCTCCCAACCATCTCTCACTTTGGCCCTCCCCAGGCTCATGGGGTCAAACTCTTTACTGAGCGCTAGGAATGATCAGAGTCTGAGGGAGACTTCAAGGATGACTAAGCCATGGTTTCTGACCCCAACCATCACTCTCCATCTCTGCTTTAACCTCTATTTTTCTTACTCTGGTTTCTACTTAAGTTGTTTACTTGTCTTGTGAATTGTTGTTTTGTGGTTTATAATTATCATGTAAATTCATATTACTTGTTGCCTTAGAGTTTAGAAAGAACTTACATTAAACAATGTTTTTTCCCAGCCCTTTGATGTGTCTAACACCTTTCAACGAAATTCAAGTGGCTTCTTGTTTTTACGTCTCCATCATTATTTAGAATTATGTTCACCCCACACTTTTGAACTGACTAATGCTGCTTTATTCTTTAAGCTATTCTATGACAAGACTCACGTGAGGAATCCCTGAAGCACCATCAGCTAGGCATCCCCACATTCCTCACATCTGTTTCCTTGATTTGTTCCTAACTAAAGATGTTTCTGAAACTAATACTGAATTGTACCAAGTGGTCATTGCATAAAAAGCACTATCACAGATACCTTAAAGAGAAGAAATGGAAAAGAATATTCAATTCCTCAGATAAGTTTGCAATCCAATGAGGCATTGAGGGGACCAGGGGGCACTGATCAGAGCAGGAATCTAAGAGAAGAGTTTTAAGTCAATTTCAAATGAGGTTAAAACTGGAATGAGATAGTATTTTACCAGTTATCTGAAATCATAGGCATTTTTCTGACCTATGAGAATTTATTTGCATATAAACTGTACGTGTGGGGTAAGAGAGTGCTGATATTGTTTGATTTATTTTTATTATTCACCACTTTGTAATAGATGTGGCTATTCACAATTAATAAATATCATAACCTGGAGAGACCCAATTGCCTCTTGTTATCAATTCTTACACAAAGCTAAAGTTTTAAAGATCAAACTTCATTCTAGTTACCTTGCAACTAGTCTATTTATATCAGAAAGATGCTGAGTTTTAGGAAAATACTTCAAAACACAAATTTTATATGTAATTTCAAAAGCAAAAAATGAGTTAAAAATTGGGTGGTAACCAGTTTTGCTGCTATATATTAAACTTTAACATGGGAGCAGACATTTTTAGAGAATATAATTGATATTTGCCTATTTGTATATTGTAGAATGTTAAAGGATTTACAGTTTTAGTAGTATTTCAAATACCAGAGAATAAAAAACAGAACTGTTTCAGTTTTATGAAATAGCTTTTTAGACATAGCAGATTTTCAGAGCATATTACTTGAAAATAAAACAATCAGTTATTGATGTTTAAGCCATGTGGTTTTATTTTGAAATTGCTCATTCCATAGGAGCATCAGTAAAAGCCCTCCAGGAGTAGCTGATGCTCTTTCCTTCCGCCTGAGCACCAGCTGTATTTTCTTTAAGCATCAGACTCTCGGGCAACACCATAGCCCTCAACTCTGTTTAGTTGAGAAAAGGCTTTATGAGTCATATGTTTTTTCTAGGGGTATGGAGCTCCCAGACTTATTAAGTACAGGGAGAGAGTAAGAGTCTGAACACATTCAATAAACTCCAATGTGCTCAGGTGAGAAGACAGGTGCCTGAATTCACATCTGAAGAAGAACTTAAGAGGATGCTTTCTGACTCTGCTTCGTGCCTCTGACTAAGCAGTCCTGGACATCCCCGTTACAGCCACAGAATAACACAGGCAGTCTTGATGGGCCAGAAGTCCTCCTATGTCCATCATTTGTGCAGAGCAAACTGGCTTAAGATCTCTCATTTCCTGCTGCAGTGGTAATTTACAGAGATACAGAACTGCCATCTAGTGACTAAGAGAGCAGCAAAGTGCTTTACATGAAAAGTGAAATTCTGAGTTTTATAAAACAGAACAGTGAAGCACTAAAGTTGGTAAAGTTGATACAATGTGGCACACGAAAGTTATAGTAAACCTGAAAAATGTGTAGGTGAACTAATCAGTTGCTCTCTATGCCTCTAAAACATGTCTTGACATCCTACGCATAAATAGTAGAGTTTAAATATAATAGAATAACTTTGGAAACAAACTTCTCGTCTCATCTCATCCAATGCTGTTGGCAGGAGCCGGTATTAAATAGCCAGATGGTGAGTACCCATGTTGAAGCACCATTTTTATCACAATGGAGAGAATATGAGGCATAACCCAACGGACTGATGTTAACATCTTCCTTCTTACCCTTGATCAATTTTGTAAACATGGTTTTCTTTATCAGTTAAATATGAATTATAACAGTTACTTTAAAGGATTACTGTAAGAATTGCATAAGGGAATACAGTAAAGGAACTGGCGCACAGTAGATTGATAGTTAATTCTCCTGCCCTGTCTCTCTTCTAAGAAACATACAGAAATAATCTAAGAATAGAACCCATGTATAAAGTAAACTTATGACAAACAGTCAATGGTTCCTGAAGTAAGGGACATCATTGTTGAGTGCTTAACCTCAACTGCCTCCAAATACTGTTAACTCTCAATTAATTTCATGTGTTTTCTGCCTTCCAGACACTTCACTGGCTACAAGGAAAGGAGAAGTGTGAAATTGAAATTAATTTCACCCTTGAATGGCCTAGCTGTAACAACAGGTGTTTTAAATCACCTAGTTCTTCAGGCTTTCTGCTTATTACTATATATTTTAACATGGTTCACAGCCAGAGAAAATAAGAAAATCATTATAATTTTACACACATGAATATATGTCTTGACTATTACAGCTGGACTCTTAATATATAGAGCAATGTTGTACATGTTTTGTGCTTGTTGATAGTACAGAATACTTTTGTCCAGGCTTTCTTTGGCATTATCATAAATAACGAAGAACTCAGTAATATAAGCCCAGGAGAAAAGGGTTTATAAAAATCTAACATACTATCCTAGTCATGCCTCAAAAAAAAAAAAAGCTATACAAATAATGAGAGGATATTTTGAAGGCACTATTTTTCTTAATTATTTCCAACTTTATTTCCCTTTACCTCTTTTTAATCTGTCTCCGTCTTATTCGCTATTGGCTAATCATCTCACAGTAATTAAATCACCCTCAGCTGAGTCCACCATGCCTCTTCAAGTGCCCCAGCCTAATGTCTGTCTCAGCTCTGACAAACAGTAGCTGGGAAAACCTGTTTTGTGGCACTATTCTTAAGAATATCTTTACTCTTGGGCTGGCCCCGTGGCTTAGTGGTTAAGTGTGCACACTCTGCTGCTGGCGGCCCGTGTTTGGATCCCAGGCATGCACTGACGTGCCGGTTCTCTGGCCATGCTGACACCGCGTCCCAAATACAGCAACTAGAAGGATGTGCAACTATGACATACAACTATCTACTGGGGCTTTGTGGGAAAAATAAATAAATAAATAAAATTATAAAAAAAAAGAATATCTTTACTCTTACAATAATAGCTATATGTTTGAAAGGCACCAGTGGATTACAAAATGAAGTACTTGACCAATGTTGTATCCTCCAGGGAGAACACAACATTCGTGTGTAATGCAGGGCTGCTGCTTTATTGTTCTCTCCTTTCAAGACATTTTATGACTTGTAAAACATAATAGGATTAATAGTGATATATGAGTAACAATATAAACTTACAGACAGCAAAAAGATACTATTTCAGTGTCATCATTTTATGTACTGTAACAAACAGTAATATTTTCATAGTGTAATATCTTGATTGATCATAAATTTTTTCCTGGCTCATTTTTATGCTAATTCATTTATTAGATTACCAAATTTATACTTTTATGATCTTTATTTTCAATCAATATAATTGAAGGGACATCAGTTGTTCTTGGTAAGTGAAAGTTCAGAAAAAGTTTTTGATAATGTATAAGTTTGAGAAGGATCTTTTTGTTTTTTAAAAGAGAAGTCAGGCCTGGCCCTGTGGCTTAGTGGTTAACTGCGCGCGCTCCGCTGCTGGAGGCCCGGGTTCGGATTCCGGGCACGCACCGACGCACCACTTCTCCGGCCATGCTGAGGCAGTGTCCCACATGCATCAAGGATGTGCAGCTATGACATACAGCTATCTACTGGAGCTTTGGGGGAAAAATAAATAAATATAATTATAAAAAATATAAAAGAGAAGTCATTTAATATTTGGAAAAGTTCTCAAAAATCATCAAACTCTTTAATTTTACAGAAAAGAATACTACGTTCCAGAGAGCCTAAGTATGTTGTCACACACTAACCAGAAACAGATCTGGGCCTAGAACTCAGGTCTGAGTCACCTGACTTCTACTGGACCACACTCAAGGGAGCACACCCTCTTCTTACTGGTAATTTCTAATACTAAGTTATTTTCAAAAGCACAGTTGAGAGAAATTGTAAATAAATAAAACATGATTTTATATAAAAAAGTAGCAATTGCGACCCACAATTTCTATTCCATAAGAGTGTTTCCTTTCTTGTAGGTTTCTCGTTTTTAATACCAAGTCCATTTTGGTAACAAGAAAAAAGACATAATGTTTAGTTTCTTTAGTAACATAAAAAAAGCTTCTGTGGAAATTAAAAAGACACTAACTAATGTCTCGTCTACTAAAGCAACTTAAGAATATTATTTGATTTTGGGAAAGCTCTGAGAGATTTTTTTTTAAAATCATATCCACGTGACTATTAGTCCAACCAGGCACATCTCCACATGACATCTCCTAGAGTGCCCAGTTTTCTGCTGGATCCAGCTATTGTCAGGCCCAGTGCTCTGGCTGAGTAGAGAATGATGCCGCTTCTGAAAAGCATGTACTCAGTTCCACTTCAAGGCTGATTGATGGAGACACTAGGAAAGGAAAAGATGAAAATATTACCCTAATCAATGATGTAAAACACAAGCTATGAACAACCGTTAAAAGAATTCTCTATGAAATTGATCAATTCTACTATCACTACACCGGGCTATTTCCTATCAGTAATTTGACACATAAACAAATAGAATAGTGTATTTAATGATATCAATTCTTTTAGTTGTGTGCTTTTCCTTTTAAAACTACATATGCTTATATGTGTTTGCTTTATTTTCAGGTGGTGTCACCGTGTCAAGGCCTCGCGGGCAGGTGGGGCCTTCACTGAGGACCCCCAAGGCCCCCCCTAGGCCCGCTGGCTGTGCACGTGCCCTTGGCCTCATGGGTTAAACCCAAGGCCGCAGGGCTCCCATAGCGAGCGGCCAGAGAAAGAAGGGCCCATGAGAGAGGTAGGCGAGGGGCGCAGGCTCTGCCGACTTCCTCTTCTCAGGCCCCTGAGAGAGAGAGACAGAGAGAGAGAGAGAGTGAGAGAGCGAGAGAGATCCCTGACCTCTGCATTGCTGCCTCCACCGCTGGTGCCATGTCACACACCATCCCCCTTCCCCCAACATCCCCATGCTACCCCTGGGAAGGCACCACCACTGGGAGGCCTGTTCCTGGTCACCTCCCTGTTGTCCCTTCAGGACCAGAGCCCAGTGCAGGGGAGTTGGTTCAGACAAACATTTACATGCCCCTCTCCATGAGAATTGTCTTCTCCAGTCTCACATCCCAAACCCCACCCCCAACATCCTCCTTTGTCTTATCTGAAGATAGTATTTAAGAGGAGCATCTCTGCCATTCTTTTGAGAGACTCCATTTCTCATGTGTCTCCCATGTATACATGTTATGAGCCCAATTTAATCAGGCATGGATTCTTTTACTTGCCTATTTGCATCAGGAACATAATTACTAGCTAGAGAATTAATTAGAGAATATTCATGGTGAATGAAAGATGTCATTTCTAATAACATAATGGAATTCCTTGAGGCTTTATTCTGGGGATATGTGTAGGATTAAGTCAGGACACACTGTGAGAGTGATAAATAAGTTCTATATATTTTTCTTCTTCAAGACCATGAATTTCAGCCACAGTTCATACCCATCTACTTTGCAACAATGAAAAACAAACAATGACCTTGAATATTTTGCCCTCAGATTCATTAGTCTTTAAAGTATTAATTGAACAATTTAAATCTAGATGAGTGAAAGACTATGGAGACTTCTAGAATGTCACGTTAGGTCCTTTAGAATTGAAGAATTGTTTTTATAAAACATTTCTATTCCTTCTTATACCTTGACAATAATGTTACTCTGAATCTGTTTTAAAGAGGATAATGGCAGATTTACTTTAATTTGCACCCTTTTTTAAGTACATTTACCTAATATTTCTCAGTCTCTTGAAAACTTTTCTTTAGCTCAACATTCATTTAAATCACCAGACCTATTTGATGAAGCCGACATGAACATTTACTCGAAAACTCCTCAGAAAATTACTAATTTAACCTGTACTCTGGACGATCCATTGTAAAACTCAAACTGGATTTGCCAGGCCCCTCAAAACGGCTCATAACTCCGTTTGTACATTTATCTGGGAAGATACTCTCTGAAGGTAATTGTTCTTCCCAAATGTTTTCTTTAATTCAATCAGCAATACTTCCAAAGTCTTAATGAAAATGTGGCCAATTTGGTGAAATCCAAGTGACTATTTTGTTTTTGCATGCCAATGAGATTAAGAATATAAGTATTTTAATTATTGTTATTGATTTTAAAAATCAGAGATGAAGAAAACAAACTTCTTTGTCCAAAGACATTTCTGCAAATGAAATCGTCTGAAAAACTGACAGCTAGCCCCCTGTTTTAACCACTAAACCATAAGAAATGTAATACCGTGGGCAAACACTTGAGAGTTGTCACCTGCAGGAGTCCCCAGCACTGTTGCCCCATCAGGGCCATGGATCAGGGGAAGGAGCCAGTGGAGGGGAGTCAGCTGGGCCCTCAGCATCCTTCCTTCCTTGGTCAGAACCCAGTCCCAGCTGCTCCCTGTATCATCTTCTGGGGAAGCAGAGAATTCTTCTGGAGACACAACACATTGGGTGTTAAGGATGTCATTGTTCTTTTATAAACAGATGTTAGATCGTGTAACGGGCTTCTCAGGACAGGAGAAGCCACCTCAAGGGAAGGCAGAACTTCTCCAGGAGCTGAAGGTCATCCAGGGAGAGCAGAGTCAAGGGCTGCACAGCGTCAGCCGGCTCCTGCTCTCCATCTCATGGACACCTCGGTCCCCAATCCCCGACACCCCTCCCAGTGCCCCCCCAGGGGTTCCCATTGTATCCTCAGAGTCCCGAGCAAGCGCAGGACCGGTGCTCAGAGTGGCAGAGGGGCCGCCGAGCTGGAGAGCCCCGGGGCGCATGCACTGGGGGCGGAGTCCCTGATGCGGAAGTGGTGGCCACTGGAGTTTGTGTGGGGGGCTCGGGCAGTTTCTGGATCCTTCCTCCAGGATTTTCAGCGCGGGGAGCTCTCCTTTCTGCAGTGTGGAGGAGCGCTGGGCAGGAGCGGCGCTGAGGTAGGCGGTGGGCAGCGGGCTCGGCGTGGAGATCTCCGCCGCGTATGGCGGGAGCGTGGTGTCCAGGGCGGCGGATGGGACCGGGGGCCGGGGCTGCTGGCGGGCTGCTCCAGGCGGGGGAGCCCAACCTCTGTCCCTTGGAGGAGCAGAAGAGCGCCGCTTGGCCAGCCTGTCCCTGTGCCTTGGCGGGGCCCCACCTCAGCGGGGTCACACCCATCCGTGGTGCAGGGGGCGGCAGGGAGTCGCTTGCCCTGTGCGCCCGCCCTTGAGTTCGCGCCCCCCGGGACCCCGTCTAGGCCAGGTCGCTACATCTCTGGGTGAACGCTTTCCTTCGGAAGAGGGCCTGTGGTCAGCGCTCCTCTGCCTGACTCCGCTCAGGCTATTGGGCTCCTCATTGCCTTCATTAAACAAATGAACGGTTTCTACATCCTTGGGACCACCTTTATAGAAAAGCCTGATCGCATTCCTGGTTTCTGATAATTGATTCTATATTTGCAAGGTGAACTTTGAAGCCTGTGAATTGTTGTAAACTGCATTTAATGAAAGGAGCTTTAAACAATCTTTGGTGCAAATTGTGTAGCTTCCTAATACTAACTCACCTTCTGTTAACATAGACTGATGACTGATCAATTGATGATTGACATAATGTGTATGGAATTTTGGTTTCAGTTGAAAAGATTTTCTTGGCAGTCGGTGCTAAAATTAAAATCGGATAAAGAGGAGGATTTTGGAAGTTGTATGTAGTGTCTGTTTTGTCTCCGTACTCATTTAGAATTGTAAGAATTTAGATTTGGAAAACCCATAGAACAAGAAGTTTGAAATTTTGATTTGACTGACAAGGGGAAAGGTCAAAACGTCAAATACGGTAGGATGTCATTTATATAATATTCTAGAAAAGATAAACCATAGGGAAAGACAACAGATCGTTAGTTGTCATTAGTTTTCATATTTAATCATTTAGTTTAATAGTTTAATCATTAGTTTTAATATTTCTTATTAAAAAATACATTTTAATGATAGCATCCTAATTATGCTTTTGGGTGATACCAGAAGTTGATAACCTATTAAATTCTGCAGTAGGAAGAAATGACATGTTGGTTATTGGCGTCTTTGAAGTGTAAGTATTGGCGGTAATGAAACTTGTAAATGAGCTTTTTTGGATTCTGAACTACTGATTTTTTTACTAGATCCTGTTGGACGTGGCATGTTACAAGTTTCAAAAGGCTCTTTAAATTATTGTAGCAGGCTGAAGCTATTAAATTATAATGTAAGCTCTTTATAGATGAAACAGGCAAAAATACAAAAAGCCATTCATCAATTTATCTTTGTTAAAAAATCAAGTAAATCTTACCATACACATGAATAACTTTTGGCTAGACAGACCTGAACTTGACAAGATGGACTCATTGGTATGGGGAACTTCTTTTGGAATGTTAAAATGGGAGAGGATATATAAATTTTACCTGAGGGTGACCCAAGTCGATATGGCAGGTTTAGTTGCTTTTACACTCTTTCTGAGTTATGATCTTGATTAAAAACCTGGTCATAGACATTCCATTTGGACCATTTTACGTATCAATATAATAAGATGTCTTATTTCTCTGATACTTTCTGATTTCAGGGTGTCTGGGAAAAACAGTTTCTCAACATAGGTACTTTGGAATATAATTTTTGATTGTTGACTTATTGAATCATAGAATTGTTGAGTTGGAAATAATTTTAGTGGTTTAGAGCCTAACCTCTTCAATTTCCAGGAAATGGAACGTGAGGTTTCTTGAGTTAAGTCGTCCACAGTCAGACTGCTACTTTAGTGGCAGAGTTGGAACTAAATGCTCAGATTGCTTGTCTCCAGATTCCTAGTACAGTGCTCTCTGTGCTGCGTACTATTAAGTAGACAAATCAATGAGTTACCTTCTCATATCATATACATAGCCAGCAGGGTCGATTATTTCCCATATGCATTTCTTTCCTTTCTTTTTTAAATAACTACTAACCACAATTAATTTATTCCCCTGCCATGTTTAATGACCATCCTTGTGTGTGTCTCCTCGAGCACACGTGTGAACTTCCTAGAATGGACACCTGCCTGTGATTGGATTGTTGGGCCAGAGGCTGATGTGCATCAGCCTCTTGATGAGCTGCAGCCAAATCAGCCTCTGAAGTTTTAACAATTTCCATTCCCTCCAACAGTGTTTGAGTCATCCTTGCCCTGCGAATGGTCAGATTGGCATTGTCAGATTTTTAAATTTTTGCCAATCTGATGGGTGAGGAATGAAGTATTTGTTTTCCTCTTTTGACAAACGCATAGAGCTGTGCAACTACCAAAATTGAGATACAGAACAGTTCCAGCACCCAGAACTCCCTTGAGCTGCTCTTTTCTAGTCAACTCTTCCCTCAAACTTAACCCCTGGTGGCTAATGATCTGTTGTCTTTCTCTATGGTTTGTCTTTTCTGGAATATCATATAAATGGAATCCTACAGTATTTGGCCTTTTGAGTCTGGTTTCTTTCATTTAGCATGATACATTTATTTGAGTGTTCATCCATGTTGTTGACTGTATCAGCAGCGCCTTCTGTTTTATTGCTGAATGTAGTATCCATTGTATGAATTTACCACAGTTTATCCATCCACCAGTTGAAGGACATTTGAGTTATTTTCAGTTTTGTCTTTTTTGACTATGAATAAAGCTGCTATAAATCTTTATTATTTGAGAAGGCAAACAAGTTTTTGCATCAACATGTCTTCTTCTCCTGGGTAAGCACATAGAAGTGGAATTGCTGGGTCATATGGTATGTGCATGTTTAACTTTATTTTAAAAACTCTTTGTGGTAGCAAAGTCATGGCCCACAAAGATGTCCTAATCCCTGAACCTGGGAATACATTGGTTTACTTGTCAAAGGTGAATTAAATTTGCAGACGGAATTAAGGTTGCTGATCAACTGACTTTAAAATAGGGAGAGGATCCTGGATTATCCAGGTGGGCCCAGTGCATCACAAAGGCCCTTAAAAGGGAAAGAGAAGCAGTAGAGTAGAAAAAGATACAAGGGAAGCAGGGCCAGAGAGATGCCGAGTTCTTGTTTTGAGGGTGGAGGAGGGGGGCATAGGCTAAGGAATGTGGTGGTCTCTAGAAGCTTGAAAAGGCTAGGAAATGGATTAAGCTTTAAAGTCCCCCCAAAAGAACCTAGCTCTGCCAACACCTTGATTATAGCCCAAAGAGACCCGTGTCAGACTGCTAACCTACAGTACTGTAAAACAATAAATCTGAGTTGATTTAAGCCATGAAATTTGTGCTAATTTGTTACAGCAGCATAATAAACTCCACTTTAAAACTGTTTTCCAAAGAGGCTGAACCACTTTGTGTTCCCACCAGCAATGTAGGGGTGTTCCAGTTACTTTCCATCCTCATCAACACTTGGTATGCTCAACCTCTTTAATTCTAGTCATTCCACTATGTACATAGCAGGATCTCAATGTGGTTTTTATGTGCCTTTTTCTCATGATTAACGACCTTGAGCATCTTTTCATGTGCTTACTTGCCATCTGCGTATCTTCTTTGGTGAAGTGTCCAAATCTGTGACCATTTTAAACTTGAATTTTCTTATTGCCGAGTTTTGAGAGTTCTTTATAGTCCTGTCAGATATGTGATTTGCAAAGGTCTTCTCCCAGTCTGTGGCTT